>NW_012105220.1:76951-77703 GCF_000951045.1 Mandrillus leucophaeus | reverse complement strand
CTTTCACCATGTTGACCAGGCTGGTCTCTAACTCCTGACCTCAGGCCATCCACCCACCCTAGCCTCCCAAAGTTCTGGGATTACAGGTGTGAGCCACCACGTCCAGCCAAAGTTGATTACTTTAAAAACACTTTTACAGAGTCACTAGTGGGAAATATTAACCTCCTTATCTCCGTGCACCTCCTCAGGTGGGTGGAAACTAACCCTTTACTTTATAGGCATGGGAGGTTATTCCAGTGGCCTTTTTGAACATTCTGATAGAAGCAGCTGTGTATCATCTAAACCTATGCTTGCATCTGTATGGTCTGTCTATATACAAAATCTTTATTTTGTGCTGTCTTTTCATTCTTGCTTACTCATGTGGATTAGGTTGCTCAAAGACTGGTCAATGGTAAATTTTGTTAATGATAAATTCCTTATAGCACCTGTCATATTGCTTGATAGAGACACAATAGATGCTTAATGGAAGATGCTATTTGAGTTTTTTGTTTACTACGTACCTGATTATAGTGTAGACTTTATTTGTAACTTAGAACTGTTAACACATTCAAAGTGTAAAGTAAGCCCTACCCACAATTTCTATAGTCAGTTGTCCATGATAATATGGGTCTATAAAGCTAAACTAGAAATATGCTAAGTTAAAAGCAGTTTGTTATTAGACATCAGTTACCTACCAAACATTCTGTAATTTCAGGTTTAAAATCTATTTTCTGGATCCTGTTTTAATTATGTGTGTGTAATATATGATGCTA
>NW_012105220.1:0-75716 GCF_000951045.1 Mandrillus leucophaeus | reverse complement strand
AGACCAGCCTGGCCAACATAGTAAAACCCTGTCTCTATTAAAAACACAAAAATTAGCCAGGCATGGTGATGTCCGCCTATAATCCCAACTACTCAGACGGCTGAGACGGGAGAATCACTTGAACCCAGGAGGCAGAGGCTGCAATGAGCCAAGATCACACCACTGCACTCCAGCCTGGGTGATAGAGTGAGACTCTTCTTTCAAAAAAAAAAAAAAAAGGAAGACAGCTTTTATTTAAATGAATGTGAGAGAATTGACCTTGAAACATTGGTTTCTGTTTATTAAAAATAAGGATTAGGTTAATTTAAAAAAACGTGGTTATTGTTAGAAGATACTTGTATTTCTTCAGTGTGCTAAGCAGTGCCTGGCATATTCTAGGACCTCAATTAATATCTAATGACTAAGTGGAAGAAAGAAGTTGCCTCACCTAATACCTTCCTAGAGTTTTATTAATGAAATTCAAGTGTGTTTTGTTTTGTTTTGTTTTGTTTTGAGACAGGGTCTCACTCTGTTGCCCAGGCTGGAGTGCAGTAGCACAGCCATGGCCCACTGCAGCCTTGACCTCCTTGGGTTCAATCGATCCTCTTGCCTCAGCCTCCTGAGAGCTGGGACTGCAGGCACACAACACTGTGCCCAGCTGATTTTTGTATTTTTTGTGAAGATGAGTTCTCACTCTGTTGCCTAGGCTGGTCTCGAACTCCTGGGCTCAAGCAGTCCTCCTACTTAGCCCTCCCAAAGTGCTGGGATTGCAGGGATGAACCACCATTTTTGTCGTTTTTGTGGCAATGGGGTCTTGTCATATTGTCCAGGCTGGTCTCAAACTCCCAGCTCCAAACAGTCATTTCCCCTTGGCCTCTGAAAGTGCTGGGATTATGCGTGAGCCACCATGCCCAGCCCAGGTCTTAATTATTTTCATATTCTTAAATTTAGATTCCAGAGTTCTGCTTACACAAACAATGAATAGAATACACTTAAATAAATATTGATTTGCATTTGGGCTGGGCTGAACATTGGCCTAGTATAGACACCTAGTGATTCTAATTTTGTTAAGCTCATTTTCTCAATATTTCATTGAGATTTCTTGTAGATGAGTAGTTGAAAGAAAGGTAGATGGTCTAGAAGCCACTTGAATTTTGCCCAGTACATATGTATAATTGACGAATAGTTGTTTGCATTTGAGGCATATGCTGTTGTCTGCCTAATTCTGATCATGAAGCCTCCAAGAGTGATATAGGGACTCTAACAACCTCATCTCAGTGAAATAGCATAACCATTTCATTTCCCCTGCCATAGAGGATAATGACCTGGGACTTAAGGAATAACCGTATTTCCTTTACAAATTACCAAGACCTTCAGGTTTAAAGTCCGAAACTGTGAGAATTGCTTTTTTGTTGCATTCTAATGGAGGAAAATCTTTTGTTCTTCAATCTTTTCATGGTTTTGAATCTTGAGAGGACAGATTGATACAGTAGATCTGACATTGAAGCAGATAGTATAGTGGAAACTGGGGCAGGAGAAGGGCAGGCAACTTTGACACCCAAGATTTTTGCAATTTGATTCTTCTTGTAAGTGACAGAGAAGCAGCCACCTTTATTTTTTAACTTGTGCGAAGCTTAGAAGCATATCAGTTACATCCCTGATAAGGTAATGTTTTAATTAGCAATTAGTCAAATATTTATTAAGAACTTTTCTGTGCCAAGCATTCTAGCTTCTGTGGGTACCGCTATGAAAAGAATTCGTGCAGCTTACCTCATTTGGTGGGCAAGCAGCAATAGACATTAATCTGTCACTAAAATAAACATAGTTATAAACTGTGAAAGATTTAAAAAAATACAATGATGCGAACGCATGTATGCAGAGAATTTGTCCTGGTTGGGAGAACCAAGAATTTCGAGAAAAGCAGGGCTTCACTGGTTTTGAAAAGAGGATTGTGTGGGTGAGAGGGCATTCCAGGCAGAGGAAATGGCAGGTTCATTAAAAGACTAAGCAGGATTTTGAATTTCTCCTATTCTATTCAGTCGAGGTAGGGATGACCTCTTTGTAGCTCAGCTCTCATAGGAGTCTGTGAAGTGAAAGCCGAGCCCTGGAATGACAGTCTTCTTCCTGCTATTAGTGTGAACTGCCTACGCCTTCTGGGAGGCCAGGCCCTTCAACTATTGTGGTTTGGTTGATGAAATCCAGCGATCCATTTTGAACTGGCAAACTTTGTCCAAATTAGGACAATGTCTGCAAATAATTTTTAAACATTCTTCAAACAGCATGAAGCATTAAATTTTAAAAAAGGGAGAAGTATCACTGCTTTAAAAGCTTGCCAAAATATGTATCTAGACATGGGTGTTTCATATATATCCAATGTCTTTTACTAACTTTTCTTTGTGTGAATTTTTTCCCAATATCTAATACAGTTTATGATCAGAGTTAGAGGTCTGTGATCATAAGACTTACTGTTTTCAGAGTGGTTTAAATATCCTTTGGAGGTATCCAAAAAAGGTACTGGAGTGGGATAAATAAGATGATCTTTCTTAGTTTATTTAGGTTTAATTATAGAAGGAGAAAAAGAATCTCTCCAGTTCTTTATGGCGTCTTGGGATAGGATTTGAGTGTTTCTCACTGGAATCACGGATTGATTGACTTCTCGAATTATATGTACAAATGCTTATGTACTGAGATGCCTCTGTGATTAACATTCTTAAAGCATTGGTTTCTGCTTTTTCTTTTCAGCAATGACTAAAATTAAAAATACTGACAATACCAAGTGTTAACAAACATGTGAAGCAATTTGAGCTCTCATACTTTGCTGATGAGAATGTAAAAATGATATGACTGCTTTAGCAAACAACTTGGCAGTTTTTTGTAAAGTCAAACATGCACCCCATTACTAGGTATATACTCAAGAGAAAAAATAAAAACATACATCCACCTAAAGACTTGTACACAAATATTCATAACAGTCTCATTCATAATAACCAAAACCCAGAAATAACTCAAATATCCACCTACATATTTAAACGCATAAATAAATTATTTTACATTTTTGCAGTGGAATACTACCTTGCAGTAAAAAGAAATGAACTACCAATATATGTAGCAACATGGATGAATCTCAAAAGCATTATGTTGTGGGGAAAAAAAAAAACAGACAGAAGCATCAGTATACTATGTGATTCCATTTATATGACATTCTAGAACAGACAAGAGTAAGATGTAGTGGCAGGATTGACTGAGAAGGGGCCTGAGGCGATTTTTCGCAGTGACGTTAGGTGTTCTGTTTGTTGATTGCGGTGTTGATTACATAGATGTATACATTTTTGACAGCTCATCAGGCTGCACAGTTAAAATGGGTGTATTTTATTATATGTAAATATATTTCAATGAAATTGATTTTTTTTTTTTTTTGAGACGAAATCTCGCTCTGTTGCCCAGGCTGGAGTGCAGTGGTGCGATCTCAGCTCACTGCAACCTCCACCTCCTGGGTTCAAGCAATTCTCCTGCCTCAGCCTCCTAAGTAGCTGGGATTACAGGCTCACGCCACTGCACCCGACTAATTTTGTATTTTTAGTAGAGATGTTCTTTCACCATGTTGACCAGGCTGGTCTCTAACTCCTGACCTCAGGCCATCCACCCACCCTAGCCTCCCAAAGTTCTGGGATTACAGGTGTGAGCCACCACGTCCAGCCAAAGTTGATTACTTTAAAAACACTTTTACAGAGTCACTAGTGGGAAATATTAACCTCCTTATCTCCGTGCACCTCCTCAGGTGGGTGGAAACTAACCCTTTACTTTATAGGCATGGGAGGTTATTCCAGTGGCCTTTTTGAACATTCTGATAGAAGCAGCTGTGTATCATCTAAACCTATGCTTGCATCTGTATGGTCTGTCTATATACAAAATCTTTATTTTGTGCTGTCTTTTCATTCTTGCTTACTCATGTGGATTAGGTTGCTCAAAGACTGGTCAATGGTAAATTTTGTTAATGATAAATTCCTTATAGCACCTGTCATATTGCTTGATAGAGACACAATAGATGCTTAATGGAAGATGCTATTTGAGTTTTTTGTTTACTACGTACCTGATTATAGTGTAGACTTTATTTGTAACTTAGAACTGTTAACACATTCAAAGTGTAAAGTAAGCCCTACCCACAATTTCTATAGTCAGTTGTCCATGATAATATGGGTCTATAAAGCTAAACTAGAAATATGCTAAGTTAAAAGCAGTTTGTTATTAGACATCAGTTACCTACCAAACATTCTGTAATTTCAGGTTTAAAATCTATTTTCTGGATCCTGTTTTAATTATGTGTGTGTAATATATGATGCTATCCTTTATATCCATAAATGGGTAAAAATCTTCCCTTGGCTGCTACTCATCCCCAGAGAGGGAGCATGTGGGAGCTTTAATTTTTGTGATTAGTACATTCTTCTACATGTTTTGTTGAAACAGAAAATCTTAATCTTTTCAGAATGGTTTTAGATTTGTAGGGAGAGCAAAATTTTCTTCAGGAAAAAGTTCTGAATGCTTTTTGATGAAATAATTTATGTAAATAGATACCCATGGCAGGTAATGACATGTATTAGGAGCATGGAACCTGCCAATACTGCCCTTTATCTCAGTGATTGGCAGCCCTAGGTGTTCCTTATAATACCCTCTAGAATTTCTCAAAGGACAGATGGCCTGGTTCTAATGCAGCACGGGGGGCTGGTGGGGAAGCTAATCTGTATTTTGAAAGTGTTACGCAAGAACTTCTGAAGCTAAGGTAGAGAAGTTTTACTGTTTTGGGAAGGTATACTCTAGGTTGTCTTATTGGGATATCTGACATAATGATATATTTTTGGTACTCAATTTTATTAAAAACTTCTTTAATTTCTTTCTTCTTGTCTGGCCATGGTCAAACATCTGATTTTTCTGGGCTTAGTTTATTCAGTTGAAAAATTCAGAGTAGTTAGATTCAGGTTTATTGTGGGTTCTGAGATTCTAGGGATCTGAACCCTCATGGAAGTTTTATACCAAATTTCATTCTTATTTCATGCATGTCATGTAGAGAAGAATCCAGGTAGTTAATATCAACACTTAAACATTTGTGAGCATTTGAGAAAATTCTTTACGGGTTGTTACTGGAATTAGGGTAACCAAATTTAATTGTCAGTGATCTGGCATAGGAGAGAAACTCTTTTTATTTACTTTCTAATTCAGACCGGTTCTCATCTCAAAGTCTATAAATATTAGAAGAGAGAGAAGAGACAAGGCAGATGAAATGTGACCTTGGTAGAAATGGTTTATTCAGCAGTGGTAAGTTGACTTTTCAAGAGTTTTTACTCAGGACAAATGAAGAAATTCACACTGAAGTCAGAGGCACACCAGGGTATTAGCAGTGAAAGAGGAAATGCAAATCAACTACAATAATTTTATATATATAAAATATAAATAGTGACTATTACTGAAATTAAGAAGTTTTTAAAAAATTATATAAAAGTAAAAAGTATTCATCTTATGCATATCGTATTATTTAATTCCAGTTAATCCCTGCGGCATCCCTGTTTATTGGGTGGTATGTTCCTCATTTCACAGATCAAGGAACCAGTGTTCATCAGAGGTCATGATCTCCTGGGGTCACCATTTTGGAAGTGGCAGAGTCAGACATCTACCTGATCCCTGACCTATGGCCATGTGCAACTGCCACAGCACCTCATTTCTTCTGATTCACTTGGGAGGGGTGTGGTGGAGAGGACTGTGTTTTAAATAGTAGATTCCTTTCTGACTCTTCACAATTGATAGAGACGTGGCACACTTTTGGCCTCCACAGTGTCATTCTATCTCATTTCTGAGGTTATTGATTAATAGACTTTCCTACATTGGAATATATATCAGGGTAAGCCTTTTGTCTCTTTACTGTAGAGATTTGATGTGTACATCCAGCTATAAAAACTCTACAAGGCAAGGCAATAAAAAACCAAAGTTATTTTCAGTGCCTTGATTGTGAGTTTTCTTACATCCTTTTTAATTTTATAAAAATGCAGTATCTTTTGTTATACCATTTATTGAGCATTTGGCTCTTCTAGGATATGTGCACAGACATATTTGATTAAAGCATTTGTAAAACAATAACCATTGGTTACATGAATTGAAAAGGAGGGGATTTTCCTCTGAAACATTTTCTAGTTCAGTAGGTTTGGCCACCAGGTATAATTTTAAATGACCTGCAGGGCAGCACCTGCCATGGCCCATCACATGCTTCAGTGCTCGTACAGTCAGGGTGGCATCAGCCTGCTTTGGGATTAGTAATAGTAATAATAATAGTAGTTGTGGTATTTATTGAGTTCAGACATATTCTGTACCCTTTCCACATGTTAACTCCTTTAATCCTTATAACAGTGCTATGAGGTAGATAATAGTTCTTATTTTGTAGATGAGGGAACTGAGCATATAGAGGCAAGTTAGCTTGCCCAAGATCCTCAGCTAGTGAGTGACAAAACAAGGACTTGAACCCAGGTTTGATTCTAGAGCCTACTTCCTCATCCACTGTGCTGTGCTCTCGTTCTCTTGTAGGTGTAGGGATTGTGTGAGAAAAGACTTGCCAAACCAAACGCCTTTTCTTACCCTTTCATGCAGCTTTAGTTATAATCATGTCTCGGTATTACTCTGGTCTCCTACAGGTTTAGGCTTTGGTTGGTTTTGGCTGGGTGGTAACATTCCTGTAAACCAACAACTGGGCTGTTAAGAAATTCACATATTACAGTGGCACTGTTAGTAGATATATTTGACTCTTAGCAGATGAACCCCCCGGGGAAATTTGGAGAGGCTCCTGGCAGGGACACTGCCACATATGAATTTGTTTTCTTCCATTGTGTAGTAGAAAAAATAGATGCCTGAAATTTTTTTTTAGAGTTTCCTTGGTGGTTCTAGATCTCTTCCTGTGAAAACCAGTGATAATAACATTTGTCTTTCCTAAAACCTTGTGATTAGGAAAGTTCAAAAATAGATAAGTAAGCATTCAATGGGGTATCATCTCATTTAATCCTCACAACAGCGTTCTCTTGTTATTTCTACTTTACAGATGAAATACCTGAGGTTTAATGCTGGTAGATGCACTGGCTAGGGTCAGGTGGCTAAACAATGAGGGTGCTGACTCATGCCTGGGTCCATCTGACTCCAAAGTAGACACACTGTCATTCTTTTTTTCCCCCAAGACGGGGCTAGATCTGGATAACAGAACTCTCCCCTCTTAAAAACAATGTGACAACATTCCTTGAGCAGAGTGTGCTAATCTCTGAGGATTTAGAGGATGTGCTGTCAGTGACTTCAGCTTTTCTAGTGGTTTAGCACGCCAACAGAGTTTTCTTTTTCCATTCTCTCATGTATGCCTTCCAATACTAAAACCAGATGGAAACAAGGGAAAACTCTTAACAGAGGCTAGTGCCAAATATTTCATTTAAAAAGGAAACTCCATCTGTGTGCTCTCCCACCACACAGCCCACTGTTAAGAACAGGAGTTTCACAACTCACTCACTTATGTTCGTTATGATTAGTTTTGACTAATTGCAAAGGTAGAGCAAGTGGTGGTTAGGGAGATTGCAAACTAAGACAGCTCTCCTTCTGGCATGTGGCTGGCAAGCCACTGTGTACCTGGCAGACATCCTAAACAGCAGCCTACCAAGAAGGCACTGTTTTAAGCCACATAGGTGCATTCTTTGGCTGATTTTCGAGATTAACACTTTGAGAAGTTAGTGCACCTTACTGTGTGTGGTAGTGAGGCTTTTGTCAGTAAACTATTGTCAGAGGCACCTATTGCGCCCTGTGAGAATTCCCAACCCCAGCTATAGAAGAACACAGGGTAGGCAGAAGACTGACCTATGGTAAAACGCTGACTGTACTCTGTCATGTCTCTGAAATTCAGTTTTCTCATCTATAAAATGGCAATCATATCTGTATCTCTGCATTAAATTCACAGGGTATTTTGAAGAATAACTGAACTGTGTACACGTGTGTGTAATGCATGATACATGGAAGGTATTCAGCTTTATGAGCAATACTATTATTTTATCATTAGTGGGATACTCACTATCCCACTAATGGTTCTTGCCAGATAAAGATTGCTCATCTATAGCTTTTTAAAAACATGTTAATGATCAAATACCACCTTTACCCCCCAAAACCCATTGAAATAAAAATAAATAAATAATCCAATAATAAAGTCTGACTCTCAGAAACAGACTCAAGACATTTATAAGACAACAGCAAAAAGAAAAAAAAAAACATGTTAATATGTATGTATGACAGGCACCTGTGACCCATGTCATGTAAAGCAAAATCATATGATAACCCAGACTTGGCCTTGGGGGTTTTCTCCCTCTCCTTCCCTACAGTTTTTCTTCATTCCCTCTCCGGTTTGCATCCGCTGCAGTCTGTGTCCCACTCCTGACAGGAATCTTAAGGTCATTCTGACCCGCCATTTTTAAACCGGTCTACTCTCGATTACCTAGATTCCAACATTGTTTTTCCCCAAAGCTAGAATATTAGGTGGCATCACACTGCTGTTCTATTTTAGAGTTTGAAAATTTCCACTCTAATAACGAATATTTGCACAATACTGGGACTGTTGGGTGCAGAAGCCCTTTGTGTTTAGGCCTGTTTATCCTGCTTCACAGGGAGTTAGAACTGGGTTAGTCAATCAAGGTCCTATCCCTGAAATGGGAGATGTTATTTTCCTACACCTATCTTTACTGGATCAAAAGAAAAATTAAAACAAAATAAAACAAAATGTTCTTTGAGGTCAGTCAAGTTCACTGTTAAGCAAACATCAGAAGTGGGAGAGGCTGATACAAATGCCTGTGGACCCGGCTTCTCAGCCCAGATCAGGTTCTTGTTTCTCCAACTCTTTCCTGTTACCCTTTCTTTACATACACACACACACACACACACACACACACACACACACACACAGAGAGAGAGAGAGAGAGAGAGAGAGAGAATGATAACTGTACTAGCTCTGTCATGTCTTTGAAACTCAGTTTTCTCATCTTTAAAATGGCAATAAATTCACAGGGTATTTTGAGGAGCAACTGAACTATAGGTGCATATGTAATGCCTGATGCATAGAAGGTACTCAGCTTCCATGAAGAAGAGACAGAGAGGGAGAGACAATACAAATGACTGACATTTCTATCTCAGTTCCAGTCATGCTAAACCATATGCAGAATTTTCCAGAAGAAACTATTAGCCACAAGCACAGTGAGGTTGCCAAGCTGTCCAATACCATAGAGAATAGACCAGGTAGTTACTGTGCTCTGAGTGTGAACATGTGTCCCCTCTGGCCTCCCATGTCATCTCTGTAATAGCACTTAGCATTGCTGGGCTTTGTCAGTTGGCTTTCTGTTTACTTCTGTGGACTGTCAGCCTCTAGAGAGTAGAGACTGTTGTAGATACCTCCTTTCTGTTCCCAGTGCTTTGATCACAGCGTCCTTGTGGAACAAATGAAGTGTCTAGGCCGGGGGAATTGGGCATAATCCCAGTTCTGCCGTGCCTCTGTAAGAACTGAGACTGCCTAAGCTCTGGACTCACTTTCTGGGTTTGACCTCCAGGATGTGAGCTCACACATTCACTCTGGGTTACAGTGGCTAGTGCTTGTTTTGGCTTTTTTTTTTTTTTTTTTTTTTTTTTAAAGAAACTTGCTGTTGTTCACACTAAGATGCTACTGGGTGGTCTTTTAATTCCCTCGGAATCCGTCAGGTTTCCGAGGGAATTAAAAGGGAGATTTTATTCTACTTATTGGACCAATGACCAATAGGAAAATGCAGATTTCTCTAATATATTCAGACTTTTAGAATCGTTCAAAATGAGCAATTTATAAATGCTTCCATTGTGGCCTACAATGGAAAGCTGTTGTCTTAAAATTGTGAAGTACCTGAGTGTTTCTCTTGAAGAAAGAGTTCATTTAATGTAGTAACAAGTGATCATTTAATGGGCATTGAATATATCAAAACTTTCCCCAAATGCTCTTTTCTCATTGTAACCATTTTCAATTCTACATTTCCTTAAGGAGGGCTTTCCAAAGAAAAATGGAAACTGGATTCTTGGTTTTCGGTTTTAATCTCTCAGAGGATTTTCATACTGTCTCACCTCTACCCTTTTCACACAAATTATTCTTCATCCACTTTGTGTGGATCCCACGTGGCTGAGGTTGTAGACCTCATGCTACCCTGCATTTTGATGTTTTTATCAGTTTAACAAGTACCCTGCTCTGAGAAGTGTATAGGGTCGTGGCAAATGGTTTCGAGATAGCAAGAATATACTGGTGTTTATTCCTTGAGATCCAAGTTTTCATCTTCCTGAAAGGAAGCATGAGCCGCCCTCCTCTGTTTTCTAGCTAATGCACACAAGCAGTAATTACGTGGGTTATACCTCTGTTCAGAATCCTTTCTATCTTGTGGACAGGTCAGAGTCAACTGTGTTCTTGGATCCATGATTTTTGAGAATGTTCCTCCTATAAATGTATACATATTATTTATAAAAAACATGAAAACAACGGGAAAATCATGACTTTGGCTTTTCAGGATTCATGTTTTTTAATACTCCTCCCCTTTTATAATATCTAGGTATAATTTTGTTCTCATTTTTAATTTAACATGGTAACAAGAATTTTAGTTTTATACATTTATTATAAAGATAATTTTAATGTCTCCTTGAGTACCATATAATATTTGATCATTCATCTATTGCTGGATTTTTTTTTTTCAGTTTTCACCAGGAGAAATAATGATCTTGGTCTTGCTTTAAAAAAAGAATACCTATCTTACAATGAGAAAACTAAGGAACACATGGGTAACTGTTAGAGGAAACATTCACACTGCTAGTGGGTGGTAGGATGGGACTGGAATCAGAGCCCTGCTTAGTGCTCTGCCATGAGCCAAAAATTAACTTATTTTAAAACCCCAGTCCACCAGAACCTCTTAAAATATCTTATCAATTTTATTGTATTTGACAATATTATTGTAATTCACACGTGTAATTCCCTTAGTGCTCTGCCATGAGCCAAAAATTAACTTATTTTAAAACCCCAGTCCACCAGAACCTCTTAAAATATCTTATCAATTATATTGTATTTAGCAATATTATTGTAATTGACACGTGTAATCTCAGCATTTTGGGAGGCTGAGGCGGGCGCATCACTTGAGGTCAGGAGTCCGAGACCAGCCTGGCCAACATGGAGAAACCCTGTGTCTACTAAAAATACAAAGATTAGTCAGGTGTGGTGGCGCATGCCTGTAATCCCAGCTACTCAGGAGGCAGAGGCAGGAGAATTGCTTGAACCCGGGAGGCAGACGTTGCCGTGAGCCAAGATTATGCCTCTGCACTCCAGGCTAGGTGACAGAGCGAGATTCTGTCTCAAAAAATAATAAATAAATAAATAAATAAATAAATAAATAAATAAATAAATAAATAAAATAAAATATCTTGTACTTTGTGTGCTTAACAACCAGTTAACAATCCCTTTAATATTTAACATTGTCTACACCAGGTCTTTGAGGTGCATATAATGCCTGCTCACTTTAGGGTTATGCCATTATTTGATTTGCATATACATTTGCAGGTGTACATAAAGATACTGTGCATTTGCGATTTTTGTCTGTGTTTGCAGAGAAAGAGAGGAGAAGAAGGTGTCTTACCTAGATTCAACCCTATATCCTACAAAAGAGGTACCTCATGCATTTGGTCTGGTTCAGTTAGGAAACCATCAGGCATCTGCATCTTCTACTGTATTATTGTTAGATGAGGGATGGGAGAAGTGGTAAATGTCAACCAAACATATTTATGTTTTTTTTTTTTCTAGGTCAGCACATTTAATTCATGATTCACATTTCACATTATATCACAGCCAACATTTGAACATAGAGAGAAACCAGGGTGAGAAAAATTAACTTTTCAAAAAATTATTTTTTTAGTTTAGATTTACAGGGTACATGTGCAGGTTTGTTACATGGATATTTTGCCTACTGGTGGAGCTTGGGTTTCTAGTGAACCCGTAATTCAAATAGTGAACATCGTATTGGATAGGTAATTTTTAAATCTTCACTCCTTTCCACCTGCTGCCTTTTAGAGTCCCTGGTATCTGTCATTTCCATCTTTATGTCCATGTGTACCTATTGTTTAGCTCTCACTTATAAGTGAGAACATTCTGTATTTGATGTTCTGTTTCTGAGTTACTTCACTTAGAATAGTGGCCTCTAGCTCCATCCATGTTCATTCTTTTTTATAGCTGCATAGTATTCCTTTTATGTTTGCTTTTGTTTTTAGTTCTGAAATCTGTTCCTATTAATTTTTTTTTAGCTTTTATTTAGGGTTCATGCGTGTTTGTATTTAGGTAAACTTATGCCACAGGGGTTTGTTGTACAGATTGTTTTATCACCTAGGTACTAAGCTTATTACTCAATAGTTATTTTTCTGATTCTCTCCCTTCTCCCACTTTCCGCCCTCAACTAGACCCCAGTGTCTGTTGTTCCCTTCTTTGTCTCCTTGAGTTCTCATCATTTAGCTCCCACCTTAAAGTAACAGCATGTGGTAGGTATTTTGTTTTCTGTTCCTGTGTTAGTTTTATAGCTGCATAATATTCCATAGTATATACATGCCATATTAGGAAAATTGACAAAGGAATTTTTTTAGAACTTTAGATTTTTATGTCCACAAGAATCCTTAGTCATTCTCAAAGCTAATGCCAATGTTTACATGAATAAATGAGGCCTGCAGAAATTGGATGCTTTGCCTAACATCACAGAATCATTACAGTCAGGCAAAAGAAGAAAAAAGAACATGTTCAGATCTTTCCAGTTTAATTTTTGACTCTGGTTGAAGTGGGGTTAGATGAGAAAGAGATGTGATTAGTGGCCAAGCTGAATTTGAAGATACGTGTCTCTGTGACATTCCTTTTCATATCTGTATGCAAGAACAATTTGTACCACTCTTGGGAAGAGCCTGTCTACTGATGATCAAAGAAGTCGCTCTCTCACTTCTCAAGTTTGATTATTGTAAGAAACTGAATATGGGTTCAGCTGTAAAGGCCAAGTGTGCACACCTATTCCACTTCTGTCAGTTCCTCCTAGACTTGGGGACCCATGAAGCAGAATGTACCCATTGGGAGTGTTTTGGAAGAGAAAGGCCAAAAAAAGCCAGTCTCTAAGTGTGATACACTGCCTGATCCATTGGGTTAGGAGAATAAAATATTAAAACTTCTATTTAAAATTTAAAATATAATTGTTTTCTAACTTACATATTTCATATATGCTTTATAATTACCATAATATAGTAGAACAGTGTTCATGTATATAATTTAAAATTTGCATCTACTAGGGGTTAATGGTCATAAATTTTTTATTGAAGGGATGCATAGTCATGGTTAGAGACCCTAGGCTAGAGTCCTAAGAGGTAGAAACCTTTGCTACAGTACAAATAACTTCTGGTCAGTGACCTGTGATCAACTGTTGTAAAACGTCTGGCTTCAGAGGTAGTGAGCATGTAACTGCCCTTTGGACTCAGTCTCAGCCCCCACTCGTTGCTCTCAATCTGCCCCCAGATTCCATGGCTTTCTATGGGTTAGAGATTCTGCTGCTGTGTGGACAAAGTGTCCTAACACAGGCAAGAGGCCTGTCACAGTGCTTAGCACTTAGTAGTTGCAAATGATGGTTCTCCTTTCACAGGCTGTCCGCTCTCCTTTTGGAACCTGAAATCTGGCTGAAACAATTATTTGTTTCAGTTCTAATAATAGACTTGATTTGGACTGGATGTAAACATCTGTGACTTTGCTTTTAGTACACTATTATGAGGTCAGGCCTGGTTTGTTTAGTTCTAAAGCTTCTTGGCCTTTTGTACTGTTTGAAAAAGGGAAACCTACATTTCCTTTCTGGACCTGACATTTATGGATTCATCCAAGGGAGTCTCATTCTTGGCTGATACAGCAAAGTCCTTGGTTCTCTTATGAGCAATCCCGTTTGGGCTAGTGCCTTCACCTTTTTGCACATAATTATTGCCCTTTGTCAGTTGTTATACTTTATATTTAAGGACTGTATAGATCCTCGTAGCACTGCTATGCCGCTTTTTGGGAAGGAATTTTTTTGAACTAGGATTCAAATATTGTGTCTCCAAAAACATTTACATGTGCCACATCTTACCTAAAGATAAAAGTGAAGTCACAATCCTCCTTTTCCACGAAATTGGGAACTGTTAAAAATACCACTTTTGTTTTTAAAAATGACATAGCTCTGAGACTGGACCTGATTTTCTGACATGTTTCTGAAATGGTCTGAAGGAGAGATTGCTCTGTGTTGTCCCCATCGCTGTTGCTCCTCACTCAGGTGACCTGTCCAGCTACCATTCGCCTCTCGTGCCCTTTGCTTCCCAGGGCTTGTCTTTGCAAACCACCATGCTTGACCACTGTTCTCTCACTCTAAGATGACCTTTTCTCTTGCCTTACCAAGACTATTAAAAACACATTTCCTCAGAGTGACTGATCTGATATGTTAGGAAAGAAATAATACAGTTTACAAAAACCTTTGAAGACTGATATGTTGCTTAAACGCCTTCCCTTGAAGAGACTTGTGTTTGCAAAAAGTGGCAACTCTGCTAAAACTAGTGGTAGTGGTGGTGGTCATAGTAACACTGAGAACATTTATTGATCAACCACTATCACCCATTTTATACCTTCCTGGATAATTATAGCTGGGGTTGATACACACATTATGACAAACACCGGGACCTCCTGTTTAGGTCACTGTTCTAGAGCACTTACTTCCTTATGTGTCTGTTGGAAGCGTTCATTTGTTCTTTGCTGATATTTAAGGACTCTTCTTTCTTGATATTTAAGGACTTTTGCTTGGAATCTTTCAGATAGTAGTGGTCTTTACCTTGAATTTAGAGGATGCTCTGTTAAATGGATTTTGATTTCATTTAATTTGACTTCTGTTGGTTTTTGCGTTCTAATGGAGAGTATTACAGGAAAAAAAAAATGCAACTTGATACTAAAGAGCCTTGCATTATTCGTTTTCCTAAATTGACCTATTAACCAAGGGCACTTGGGATTATAAATGTCTTCTTCAGTTTCAAAAAGTGTGTTTATGGTGTTTTTTTAAACCTCTGTGTAGCCAGCCTTCCAGATAAAATTCTCTAGCTTTAAGGCTGTGATCTGCTAGGAATCTTGTTGCCAATATTTTTCTACATAATATTTCAAACTCTTTTCCTTCCAAAATCTAATTTTATTTTGAGCTACAATACAGCTCTGTAAATGCTGAGGTCAGTGGAAGAAAGGAATCTTCTTCCCCGTAAAATGAGCTCTTTAAGTCTGGGCTGGAAATACCTTACAGGTCACAAGCAGGGGGAGAGTTTTGTAGAAATGAGTTTAAATTTTCCTGTGACCAGTTTAATTTTTGCCTCGAGGTAGGAATTGGATGATGGTACATAAAGTCTTTTGAGGATACAGGGCTTGGTGTTATACAATGTAGTGAGCATTATAAATACTTTGGTATGTGCAATATTAAAAAAGAGATTTGTATTGAAATATTTAGATTTATAAGTTGGATTATTCTATTTTTAGCCCAACCGCATTGAATCCAGTTAGAGCTTTAAGTTTTGTTTTTATGAGAGGTACTTTGTAGAGCATCATTTTTCCATATTTCTAATGGGTTTTGAAAAGAAAGAGTACTTTGTGTATGCTTGGAAGTCAGATATACCATATCGGTGAGAAGTTGCATCACTCTTTTCTGATATGAGGCTTCATGTTGTCATACATAGGTACCAACTGGGGAAATCGATGGCCTAGTAATGGTTCTGCATGCATATTCTGCATTTCTTTTATTTCCAGAATCAAAGTAACTCATCAGAAGTAACTGTGTAAGAGCAAAAGCTTTGGCAATAGTAAAAACATGGACTTGAATCCTGTTTCTACGACTGACTAGCTGTGAAATCTATGTAATCTAGAGGGCCAGATGGCCTTTCAAGCCATAGTTTCCATTTGTGTAAGATGTTGATTAAAAGTACCTATCTTAGAGGGCTAGTGGGAGGACTTAAGAAAAAATTGTGGGAGAAAATGTACATTAAACTGCCTGGCTTAACCCCAGAATATAGTAAATGCTTAATAAATGGTAGTTCCATCATCACTCTCATCTAGCATTTGAAAGCATTCTTCTACTCGCTTGAGGAATAAAAGTTGTCAGTTATCTGCCAGAGATGGAACTAGAAAAGGCGAGAAGGCAGCTGGTGACTTTGCACATTCCTCAAACAGGAATCAAAGTTCTATCACTGGGCAGAAGAGAGTTTCTAGTCCCAGGAGCTTGACGCACATTAGGATCGTGATCACAAGTTTTGCCATTAGCTTGATTGAAGTGTTCTATTCTGAAGATGGAAATTTTCCATTTTTTTCTAAAGGACAAACCAATAGAGTTTCAATTTAAAACAAGGCTAGATGCTTACAAATGTCCTTCAATATGCCAGGTTTTGGAGTGGTGTAAGAGCTTGACTGGGGTCAGACAGAAGTCTCTTCAAATCTCAGCCATCTCCTTTTCTAGCCGTGGCCACAGAACATACCTAACCTCCGTGATTGCTTTCCTACACAACGGGAACAACTCATACCTTATGGACTTGGTGTGTAAATTAAATAAGACCACGAGCAAAGAGACTGGCACAGGGCCTGGCACATCAGAGACCTCAGTAATTGCTGGTTAGTAGTGTGCTGAGCCTAGTGTGTATGTGTAGAGGGGTGCAGAATTATGGAAAATGTGACTCCGTCCTCAGGGAGCTTAGGAGCCACAAGAATACACCGAAGGCTTGAAAAGCAGTATGTCCAAGTGAAGAACACAGAGGGATACACAACCTAACTGCTTTGTGTCTGCATTACCTGTTGACACCGAAAGTGCCATTGTCCTGAAATAGCAGGAATGTTAGAACCTGTTAAGAGTGAAGTTTGGGTTTTTGGTGTTGAAGGCATAGTCAGTCAGTGTATTACAAAAATAAAAACAGCACGGAAACCCCTGCCTCATTATTTAGTGTGAGTTATTTTGTTTGTTTATCGCTTTTTAAGCTGATGTGCTGTCAGTTCTTATTTACTTCTTAGAATGTCTTTGTTGGGTGGAGAGTCTTAAACCCCAGCAGGCAGCAGGCAGCTTTCACCAGTTTGTACGCAAGGACGGCTTAAGCTGAGTGCCCAGTCCCGGAAAAGCTAGAATTCCCTGCAGTTTGATAACACACTTTAAGGATATAAAAGAAACTTCTGAAAACCAATTTCTGGTTTATCATTTTATTTTCTTCATACTCATTTTTATGCAAATGAATGACTTTCATTTGGATTTTATTCTACCATTAAAAGCTTTACAAGCAAAACCTTTATCTGAGAACTTAGTAGTGCTTCAGCCATGTCCCTGACCACCTATCCCTGTGTCCCTATAGGTAGCCACAAAGCCCTCTGCTGTCAGTGTGCCAGTCTCTGTAACTTGGTGTTGAATTCCTTACCGAGGTCCTCTTCTTTTCAGTGTAACGCCAGTCTATTCAAAGGTGCAGTTATTTATTTTCTCCCTTAATTCCATTGACCCATGTGACCAGATACCTAGTAGGCACTGTTTTCTTCATGTTCAATTACCCAATTGTCTACCATTTGAAAATTTGACTCTGTTGTGCTTTTGGGTATGTATGGGGATCAGTAGCCAAGAGCTGCACAATGCAGTGGAGAAAAGGGTGTGGGTTTCAAAATCAAACAGACTTGGATTTGAGTCTTACACTGATACCAGCTGTGTGATTTTGAGCAAGTTACTCCCTCTCTCTGTGCCTGGGTTTCCTCAGCTCGAAAGCTGAATATTTGGAGTGGTTGTAAACATGTGAAGTAATGCTGCATATATGAAGCACCTGACTTACTTATTTCCTGACACACAGTAGGTGCTATTGCAGGGAAGCAGCTCTGACTGTGGTTGTTGTCTCCTGTTGCCCACCCATTTGGTTCAGTGCCCTGGTGTTGGTCTCCATGGAGAACTTGCTGAGGGAAGCAGGGCCAGATTCCCTAGCCAACTGAGATACTCTGTGCCCTGAGGAGCACCCTCACTTCCTTACGATGGCACCCACTGCTCTCATCATGGGCAGCTTGCTTCCACTGAGGGCTATGACTTCAGCCTTGCTGGTGATTAGTGGGTTCACCCTGCAATCATGCCCAGAGCCCTTGTGTTACCTGGGGCGTTTATATTCCAAGCTGTCTGTCCTTATCAAAAGGAAGGCAGGCAGGACCGCAGTAGCCAGATCAAAGGTGATATACTTTAATCCTTGCCCTTCCACCAGTGTAGGAAAGATGAAGGAGCTGCAGCAGATCAGTTGACTGTTATGGCAGGTGGAGCAGAAGAATGTGGATGAGTGGCTTGTGGATACCTGGGCATCAGATGTGGGACTCCCTGGTGAAGCAGAGTAGCCATCCCCAAGAGGTTGATCACTCTAACATCAGTCTACTAGGCATCCCACTTGCCCTTTGACCATTTAGAAGGGGATGACCCAGTTAAGCATCCTCCATAAGGATGTTACTCTCTCCTCCTGCCATGTTCAACGTAATTTCTATAGACCAATAGCTGAGCAACAAAGAACTTTCAGATGGGAACAACAATAAAGATACTTAACATTAACTGAACACTTATTATATGCCAGCTACTAGACTAAGCAGCTTACATGTGTGATCTCATTTAATCTTTCTACAACGCTCTCAGAGAGGCATGGACACATGTTACCCCCTTTCTTCAGATGAGGTATGCCCTTAGCTTGCCCAGTGTCACAGAGCCAGTAAATATGGGAGTAGGGATTCAAACCAGATCCTCCTGTCTGCAGAGCCTGAGCTCTTTATCTTTAGCTCTTGGACAGAGGTGTTTCCTAAAGCCACTTCTATGTCAGGCTGTGGCCCAGCCCTCAGAATTTTTCTCTGTCAGTGAAAGCTAAGCAGGGATTGTTGCTAATTTTGGTTGACTATTTTACTGCCTTATGTCAGCCGCACTTTATAGGAAAAATGGCCCATGTCCTCCTTAGTCCTAAATCACAGCGGGATCTGGACACCACTTGGCCTCTCATCCCCCAGCTCCTCCTGCACATGCCTGTTCCACATCTGTGGTCATACTAAAGGCAGCTCTCATGCAGATCTTAGTGCTGCTTTCCCCTCCATTAAGGGTAACTCACTTAGCAAAAAGGCACCAGTGAGCACGTAAAGATTCCGTTGTATAGGTGGAAGAGTGTTTACACCACATACAAAGAAAATACCACAGCACTCTCTGTTCCCCTAAGCTCTGGCTGTACTGCCTCAAGGGACTTTTCTCTCAGAGCCCTCTTTATTAATAATTAATAAATTATATTATGCATTACATATATAATTAATATATATTAATAATATCTGTCTCTGCTTTCCAGAGTCTTCTCTTCCTCTTCAGCATGCTCCCCTCCCACCTTAGGCAAAGCAATTCAGACTTCTTCAGCTGCTACCAAACCTTGCTACCCAAACCCATTTTAACACTAGGTACAATAGAAATAAACCACCTCTAGTCAGGAGGACTCAACCCCCTTAGAAGCCAGTGAGGGTGTGAAATAGCTTTGTTTCCCCTGTTACCTTCATTGAGGAGCTGTGACCCCTTACACACATGCCAAAGATGATTGATGGGCCTGTGGTCTCTGGAAAAATGCTGGTCACTTTCATCTCTAAGAGCCAGTGACCAACTCCCTATGTCTTCTTATGAATTAGCAGCCTTTGCAAGGATCCTCAGCCCGTCCTAGGAGTTCTCCCTCTTCTTCCAACCTCCTCTGTTGGTCACCTTTACCCCAGCCAAGAACAGCAAGTAATGTTTCTTATGCACTCCATGGCTTCATGCTCTTGGTCTCTTCTATGCCCATTTTGAAGAAGATGCTGGCCTCTGCTATTAGTATCAGTAATTCTCAGCTGGCCACCAGCTTAGAATTCTAATTATGTCCATCATTTAGCCTGAGATAGCTTTTTGTTCGTTTAATAAAATCTTTGTTGAGATCTTACTGTGGACAAAAATTAAGATGATCAACTGTTTTCATGAAATTTAGAGACAGAGAGAGATAAATTAATCAGCTGTGAAATAGTTGATTTCTATGAAAGAAAACATAGAACAAAAGAACTTGATGTCTTCAATAGGAAGCGAGTGACAAACTGGGATATGAGGGTTGAAAAAGAGTTTCCTGGAGAAATTAGGAAAGCGTGGGAGCAGCAGGAAAGGGTATCCGCAGTCAGAGGAAGCACTGCTCCCTGTGACAGAAGGGAGCGTGCCAGCTTGGAGCAACACAAAGAAGGCCAGTGTGACTGCAGCTCAGCCAACAGAGAGTGATGTTGAGGAAGACTGATAATAGCTCTCAAAGATAGGTTTGCATCCTCATCCTGGCAACCTGTGAAGTTCACTGTATTTGGAAAAAGGGTCTTTGTGGATGTAACTAGGGATTTTCAGCTGAGGTTACCCTGGATCGTCATCCTGCTGTGCCCTACATGCCATCACATGTGTCTTTATACAAGTGATGCGAAGGGAGATGAGACACGCATGGAGAAAGCGATGTGATGATAGAGGCAGAGGGGTGATGTGGCCATGAGTCAAGGAGTGTTGGCAGCTATCAGAAGTGGGAAGGGGCAAGGAACTGATTCTCCCCTAGCGCTTCCAGATGGAGTGTGGCCTTACAGCCTCCTTTAGACAAAAAGGAATTCTATAGGAAGTATAGAAGACATCATTCTCACCCTCATGCTCCCCATCAGAGACTCAATAGAAATGTGAGCAGGAACATGCCTGTGTATTGAGCATTTGTATATGCTCATGAATATATGAAGAAATAAAGTATGTTTGGGGATATCTTACTCTCAAAGCTTCCTAATATGGTTTCCTCCTCTGAGCTGGAATACCCTTTGGTCACATCTTTTCTGTTTTTGCTTATTTGATGAAATTTATTGACAGCATTAAATAAATCAAGAGGGAAAACAACGTACCTTTTTTCCCTAATGCTTAGTGAGATAAGGTGTTTATCTGATTCCTGCTGTGCCATTTTTTCCTTGTATAACAATACTTTAAATTCTTTCAATGCAGAATTTTGCTGTAATGATAAAGACAGTTTGAATTGTGGAGTTGGGGTCAAATTTTTATGATTAAGAGTATTAAATGCTGCTTGCAGAGAATGAATGACTATAATTCTGCCACTTCAAAAATTTAGTTTTATCTAGAAAAACTCAGAAAAGCGCGAAATGATATTTTAGATTAATATTCCTCAGGTTTACATTAGGGCAAAATATTAGCAATGACCTTTATGGAGATTTAGAGCAAAATCTATGCTATTGATAGGTGAATATTTGGTAACTGTATTCATGCTCACATATTAACTATGTGCATTTACTTAAATAGGCCTCTTCAAACTCTGTAAGTTTGAAATAAGCTTATTTGTCTATTTTTTTTAAGGGATAAAGAATGGCTACCCCATAAGCAGAGCAGCCTGAAATAAGCTTATTTGTTTTAATGGAATTTTCTAAGTAATTATTATTTTTAAACATTTTTATTAAAAATTAGAAATATGTAACAGTAGAGAGAATAATATCATGAACCCCCATGTAATTAACTCTATTGGACAGTCATATTGTATCTATTTCCTATCCACTGCCTCTCACTGGATTATTTTTATCTAAGTTATATCATTTCATTCTTTAATATTTTTATATGTATATATTTTATATATGTATATATTTTAATTGTGTTAAAAAAACACAATCAAAATACCAGTATCACAACAATAAATCCCTTAGTATCAAATATTAATTGGGTTTTATCTTTCCCAATTGCCTGATGTGTATTTATATTTCATATATGTAAAATCAAAGAAAGTATAAATTTTTTTTCAAATATATTTTATTTAAAAGGATGAAACACATTCTATAACACCAGAAGGATTAAAATAGTGAAAATATAGCAAAGAACTTATGGTCTGTTTGAACAGTTTGGCTATTGTACAAAAAGAAATAGAAATATATAATTATGTAACTTGACATTTTTCTATCACATAAGAAATTTTTAAAATGAAGAATGACCAAAAATTATACAGTAAATTAATGTAATATAATAGGGTTGCTTGGCATTCAGGGCTATGTAAGAGAATATATTTTTCAAGTAAACATCCACTTTAAAAGTTATGTGTCAACCCCATCAAAAAGTAGGCAAAGGATATGAACAGACACTTCTCAAAAGAAGACATTTATGCAGCCAACAAACATATGAAGAAAAGCTCATCATCACTGGTCACTAGAGAAATGCAAATCAAAACCACAATGAGATACCATCTCATGCCAGTTAGAATGACACTCATGAAAGAGTCAGGAAACAAATCCTGGAGAGGATGTGGAGAAATAAGAATGCTCTTACACTGTTGGTGGGAGTGTTAATTAGTCTAACCATTATGGAAGACAGTGTGGCAATTCCTCAAGGATCTAGAACTAGAAATACCATTTGACCCAGCAATCCCATTACTGGGTATATACCGAAAGGATTATAAATCATTCTACTATAAAGACACATGCACACGTATGCTTACTGCAGCACTATTCACAATAGCAAAGACTTGGAACCAACCCAAATGTCTATCCATGATAGACTGGATAAAGAAAATGTGGCACATATACACCATGGAATACTATGCAGCCATGTAAAAGGATGAGTTCATGTCCTTTGCACGGACATGGATGAAGCTAGAAACCATCATTCTTAGCAAGCTAACACAAGAACAGAAAACCAAACACTGCATGATTTCACTCATAAATGGGAGCTGAACAATGAGAACACGTGGACACAGGGAGGGGAACATTATACACCGGGGCCTGTCAGGAGTTGAGGGGCTATGGGAGGGATAGCATTTGGAGAAATACCTAATGTAGGCAATGGGTTGATGGGTGCAGCCAAACACTATGGCACGTTTATACCTATGTAACAAAACTGCACATTCTGCACATGTACCCCAGAACTTAAAATATAACTTTAAAAAAAATTTATTAAATAGTTGTGTGTCTAGAGAAGCCAAATGTGTACTAGAAGATAAAGATAACATGGTAAATATTGACAGAGGATAACCGTTATCTTGATTTTTAGCACCACAGTTTAGATTTGCCTATTTAATAACTTTATATAAATAGAATCCTAGAATATGTACTATTTAGTGCTTGATTTTTCCCTCTTGATATTGTATGTGAGATTTATTTATCCATATTGTTGCATGTAGCTATAGTTTGTCATTCTCATTGCTGAATAGGATTCTATCATAAAAACATACCACTATATTTTATTCTATTGTAGATTGACATTTAAACTTTTTTGAGGGTTTGGTTATTACAAATCGTGTTGCTGTGAACATTCTGGTACATGTCTTTTGGTAAGTATAATTACATATCTCTCTTAGGTATATACCAGGAATATGATTGCTAGGTTGAAGAGTATGTACCTCTTCAGCTTCTGTGTGTAGTGCCAAACAGATCTCCAAAAGGTGTGGTAGCAATTTACACTCTCACTAGCAGTGTATAGAGTGCCTATTGCTCCACATGTGTGATCATTTTTAATTTTAAATTATTTATTGAGAAGGGTGGGTTATTGAATGAATATTTGCAGTTGAAATTTGACAGGTATAAGAAAGCCAGTTACAATTGTTAAAAGAAAGATTTTTAGATAGAATAAATTTAATAGAGTTTAATTGAGCAAAGATCAGTTGGCAAATGAGGAAGCCTCCAGAACCAGGATAGGTTCAGAGTGACTCCAGGGCTGCCACATGGTCAGATAACATTTATGGAAAGAAAAAGGGAAAGTGATGTACAGAAAACAGAAGTGAGATGCAGAAGAGCCAGACTGGTTACGGTGAGGCATTTGCCTTATTTGAACGTGATTTGAATAGCTGGCTGCCTGTGATTGGCTGAAACTCAGCCACTGTGATTGACTGAGGCTCAGTTACACTGCAAGAGTAATTTACAGCCTGTTTACACATCCAGTGAGGTTACAGTTCATTATTCAAAGAGAAACCTTTAGGGCAAACTTAAAATATGTAAGGAGGCAGCTTTAGGCTAAACTTAATTTAATACTATTCTAATTAATCCGAAATTTTAAAGAAATAGATTTTGGCCAGATTAAAGGTAATTTTCTCACTCATTCTACATTCGAGAAATATTTCCATTTATAAATTATCTGTTTATAACTGTCTTCTGTGTGTCTCACTCTCACTGTGAGGAAAATGGAGCATGGTTTGCCATGATTCCTTTGGGAAGAGCTCCAAGCAATCTAGAACACAATTGTTGAGGTGCCTCTCAGTCTTGTCTTTTCAAAGCCACCTAGTGCTTAACTCAAGTACCCACTTTCCATCTCTTTAGTTGTCTGTTACTCTTCTATGGAATCCTCTTTAGTTTCTGCATTTCTCTGAAACTAGGAAGATTTAAAAACTTTAAACTTGTGAAAAGATAAACATTACTCAATTTGGAGAAAGGGCTCCCCTTCTGGCTCATGCATTTTACACTTCTATTAATATTTTTAAGTAAAAGATATTAGATGTTAAAATACTGGCATTGGGTAATGAAGTATCCAGCTATAAACAGCATTTGTCTGTAAAATAAAATGTTTGCTCTAATGGTGCTTACTCTCTACTCTTTCCTGTTGAATTTAGTACCAATTCAGTTGGATTTCATGCCTTTTTCCTTTTAATTCTTTCCTCATCTTTCCAACTACCGTGTGTGCCCTTCTCTCCCCCATTGATGTCACAGGGTATCAAGATATGCACCAAGGTATTAGAAAGAAATTGGGATCAATTTTAGGATGCCTCCTAGATCTTATTCTCCATTTTATGCTGTGTAATAGGTTTCTGTAACATGGAGAAACTTCATCTCCTTCAGTACTTAGAGAAAATTAATAATCAGTCACACTAGTTGTGTCTTAATTGTTATGTGTGACAGACAACATTTTAAAAAATTATACTGAGACAAAGTATTCCATTTTCCTCTATTACCTGCTATTAATTTTTGAAAGTGTTAAGGATAAACTCTACAACTTAGTGGCCTCTGGTTAATCCAGGAAAACCCCTGCTGTGATAGCACCAAAAGAAGAAAACTTTGTTAAAAATCATTAAATACGATGCTGCATGTGCTCATGGTCAGAGGACAGTTCTCACTTAGTTTTCCCATTTCAAGAGAGTTCTCTGAACTCAGAAAATCAACCATGTGAGCATAATGTCAAGTGGTCCCTATTTGGGCCAATAGCAGTCTCTTACCAAGTGTGAGGCACTTTCATGCCACAGAGTGCTGCCCTACAGCCTGAGCTCCTGGCACTTCCCAGAGATTCTCTGTGCAAAACATCAGATCTGCACTTTGAGAGGCGGGTGAAAAGTGTCCATAAAGAGCATAAAGTCAAGGCTTTTCATAACCATTATAGTTTTCCTTGGAGGTTCTTTGGGTTCAGGTACCAGGCAATGCCACTACCTAGAAGCCTCAATGAAGCCTTGCCTTTTTAAACTTTTCCACTATGAGTTTGAAAATGGATCTTCCCAAGTTGTAGAGCTATTTCGAAGTGCAAGTCCCTTTGAAACATTTTTACTTTCTCCAGAGAGAAGTGGGATTGGCGCCTTTTCTCACTCGCATCTTCATGGATGTAGCACTCTGTGCCCTCTGTGTAATACTAAGGCAAAGGATACTGCAGATGGAGACTGCCGTTTTGTTTTAAATTAATGTTTGTTTTCAGATTGGAAATGGATCTGACTTGAGAAACGGTCAGTCACTAGTGGAAATCTGAGCAATCTTTGTGAAGGCAGAAATCAATCTGTGTAGAAATATGAGTTTATATAACAAGATGATACTTCTGAGTGTGGATCCTTACAAATAAAAAGTACATCTTGAGAAGTGGCGTGTAGAGAGAAGGCATTCCCTTTCAAGAAGACTGTTTGGAGGTGATAATGTCATTCTGTAATTGGGAAATGTGTGCATTTGGGCTTTTTATTTGTCATTAAACCTTAGCTATAATATTACACATTCTTATCCAATCACTGCCAGTTTGCTGTTAAGTTGAACAGCCCATTCCCCAGCCCTTATTTTTAGTCAGTTTTCCCCATGTGTGAAGCATGCTTAATGTCTAAGCATAGAAGTTATGTTTGTGGAAACACCTCTGATTTGTGTAACTGATGCATGAATGATACTCTTCCTCTCATTCCTGACTTCTTACCGCTGTAGTTGGCAGTGACTCTTCTTCTCAATAATCGGTCTTTGCTCGTCATTCTTAAGAATGTATATGCTATGCCTCCTGGCATTCTGTTGAAATTGTTCTGGGTTTTCTGATTTACTTCTCCATCGCTGTCTCTTTCACCACTTTGTGCTCCTCAGTCCCTATTTTCTTCAAAATGCCATCTGTGTTCCCTTCTGTGGGCTGTTCCCATCATGGCTGTCATTCCTGCCTGAGCATAAGCCACAGCTTCTTATTCAAACCCATTTGGTCCCAGAGAATCAGAAAACTGTGAATTATTTTGCTTTCCCTTCACATATGGAGCTCTCTATTAATATTACTTTCCTCCTTTGCTTTGTGTTTCAAAAGACCCTTTCCACCTTTTTAAGCGAGATTAGATTATTTGGGAGACTTTTACCGATATATGGGCCCTTTCAATTTTCTAGATAATAAGCACTTGACTCGGCCATGACTCTGCCTTTACTTTCTCAGATTGTTTCTTCAGAGTAATTTTTAAGTTACTCGTGCTCTGTAGCTTTTCGTTTTGAGTTACAAAAGCTCCAGTCTTGTCATCTAACTGCTGAAAATCCTGGGCCCAGTCATCTCGGTCTTCTCCCTCTTTACACAGGCTAGCCCCTTCCTGAATACTGAGTACTCTGTATCCCATACCCCCTGAATTTCTCAAGGATTGCTCTTCCATTTGTCTTCTCTCCAATCTGCCCTATGAAACCGTTCCCATTATGTACCAACAGTGCTCCTGTATCGCCCATTAAAAAATAATCTATTCAGGACTCCAGGCCCTCTGCCAACCTCTCTTCTTCTCCCTTTCTTGGAGAGACATTTGCACTTGCCTTGGGCACTTGTAATTTCTCCTTCACCCTTTAACCCACTGTGGTCTGACTGAGACCCTCCCTACTTGATTCCTGCTCCTGATGAGGTTGTGGGGTGCCCCTGTGTTCCCTAAACCAACAGCTACTTTTCCAGTCCTCTTTCACCAATCTCTCAGTAGCATTCAACATAGTCAATCCTTCTTTGCCTTAAATTTTTTCCCTTTTGGCATCAAACGTACCATATTTTATCTTGGTTATCGTTCTACCCCACCGCGTGCTTTTTGTTTTTGTCTCCATTGCAGATCTCCTGTACCTTAATTCTTCAATTTGGACACTCTTAGGACTCTCACCTGGGCCCTCTTTCACGTTTTCTCTTTTCTACATTCTCAACGCTGTGATCAATAAGTGTTAGGGGCTATTTCTAGTACTGTTGTATTTACTTTGTAGGGTAGTTATAACAGGAAAATAAAATTTTACATAAGCTGTCAGAATATAGAAAATATCCCATAAATGGTGCTACTGTTACACATTTTTCATATTTGTTTCTCTCATACATTTGTATAAAGAGTAGACTCAAAGACTTGTCAAAATAAAGAATAGTTGAGCTTATGTTCCTTTGGTTTCAGATATTCAACAAATTGGTTTTCTGTTAGGTATTAATGTTGCCACACACTTCCTCTAAGAAGGTATATGTCTCGATCCATCAGATATTGGCATAAACGTTTTCAGATCTTTTTCTTGAATCCATCCACATCATTGTTCTACTCTCTTGACTTCAACCGTTTTGACTATTCTCAAATCCATTGTGTCTTCCTGGAAGTCACTTTCCCTTTTCTAGAGAAAGTTTATTAGCTTATAGTTCTTATGACACTGCTTTTGTAGAGGATTCAATGAGTTACTATATGTTTTTACTGTATATAAAGCCCTTAGAACAATGCCTAGCACGTAGTTGATGTTTGGTAAAGGTCAGCTGCTATTGCTATATTTTTAAAATTCTTTTTATTTTGCAACATAGGAAATTCCTTCAAGGAAGGGCACATCTATCTGTTTATGAGCTATTGGCAGTGGTTATCTAATTTGCCTTGTTTGTAGGGTAGTGTTTTGTTTGTTTTATTTTGTTTCTGAGACAGGGTCTCTCTGTGTCACCCAGGCTAGAGTACAGTGGCATGATTATAGCTCACTCCAGCCTCAAACTCCCGGGCTCAAACCATCTGCGCATCTCAGCCTCCTGAGCAGCTGGGACTACAGGTGTGTGCTACCACACCTGGATAAGTTTGTTTAGTTTTTATAAAGACATGGCTTGCTATGTTGCCCAGGCTAGTCTTGAACTCCTGGCCTCAAGCAATCCTCCCAAAGTGCTGGGATTACAGATGTGAGCCACCGTGTGTAGTGTTTTGGGGTGTGGTCCAAAGGCTGACTGGTTCAGAACAATGTGAATGCTCAGAAAATAGCAGATTTCTGGGGTCCACTGCAACACACTTGCCAAACCATGATCTGTGACAGTAGGAATCAGGAATCTGCTAAAAAAATAAATAAATTCCTAGTCGGTTCTTATACATGCTAAAGTTTGAGGATTGTTTTTGTAGCCAATAAATTGTGAGCCCTTGGAGACACAAACGCTTTTAAGACATCATGCATGGATTAGTTACTTAATAAGCAGTTTGTTGAATTAAAAGCCTTGGAGAGCACTGAGTCTGTTGCTGTCATGTTGCCAACAGGAAATACAAGCCTAGCGAGTAGAATCTCCAAGATATTATTGTTTGCTAGTGGCAGAGTCAGGGCTAAGATTCAGGCTACCTGGCGACCAGTTCTGTTCTTTTCACATGCCAAACAAACTCCCCATGCTCATGTAATGACCTAGAAGCTCTTCTAATATGCCTTCCATAAAGCAATGGAGGGTACCGTCCTACTGCAAAACAGATGAAGAAGATGGTCCGAAACCTAGGATAGGAGTGCAGTGGTTATGTGTTAAGTTTCATGCTATAAATCTTCATAGTCTAATGTAGTGATGAGAGCCCTGGATTGAAGACCTCGGTTTAAAACTCATTAACAATTTAGGTAGGCAAATCCAGAGTACTGAACAAAAAGATCCCAAAGCCCCTTCTAATACCAGCATCTCCAGTTTTCATCTGAACATGACAAAATGCCAAGTGCAGTGCAGTCTGTTCGAGGCAGGTTCATTT
Source organism: Mandrillus leucophaeus (assembly GCF_000951045.1). NCBI lineage: Eukaryota > Metazoa > Chordata > Mammalia > Primates > Cercopithecidae > Mandrillus > Mandrillus leucophaeus. Next base: position 46,490 of record NW_012105220.1, on the reverse strand, counting down.
TCACTGGTGAACATATGAGCTACCAAAGAAACTCCCATATCCCCTATATGCTCCCAGCAGAGCCCTAGCTCTGTGTGTCTGATGGGGTAAGGGCTTTGCCACCATGATGCGTTTAAAAATAACTTTAGTTAGAATTTTTTCCTTGGAGGTTTTAAAGCAAGAAGAAAAATGGGTGTGTTTATTTACCTCTGCCTGAGTTTGGAGTCTGCCCAGCTTGTTGCTTTCCTGGGTGGTCAGCGTGCCCAAGCTTGAGGACGGGATGATACCTTCTGTGCAGTGGCAGAACTCAATAGGTTCCTCTGAGCTTTACTGTTTCTTTGTCTTTGAATGTGATAAAACAAATTGTCAACCTGCTTTCACTTGTTAGTTCCTTGAATTGACAGCTTTTTGTTGCATAGCCTGAGCCTCTTCTTGTGGAGGATGCTACATTTTGACTGGCTAAAGAAATGTGGAGAAAGGTGAGGACAAAAACCAAATTACTAATAAAAACCAACACTAATTTCTGTTTAAAATTTTTTGGGGAGGAAAAACAAAGCATATAAGAAAATCATGTTACTTAATACAAAAAAGTAACAATGAATTTCAATGATATGTAAATAAGTAGCTATTTCAAATCACCAAATTACCCTTTTTAAATTAGGAAATATGTTTTTATTTCAGTTCTTTGGCACTTCAGAGTCAAAGCTAGAGCTCCTACTGTTCAGAATTTTTAGTGATTTATTTAAAGGTCAAGATATAGACATTATTCTAACCACTGAAACAAATTTTTATTCCTTTCTGAATGTTATAATCCAATTCATAGCAGTACATTTTATTAAATATATTCAGTTCAGTTCTGAAGAAAAACTGGTTTTATTATTTATTGCAATTATGTTTTCAAATGTCCTTCTTTAGAAATAAACCTGACAGTTTCCATTAAGTTTACCTTTTTAAAGGAATTCAGAATTTAATTACTAAATTTCATAAGAAACATAAAACTGAAAAATGTGAAAATTTAAGGTTTTCCTTCTGATGAAACACTTAGAGTGAATCATCAGTTAGGTTTCTGTTGAGCTGTACCCAGTGAAAAGCCCAAAGAAGCAGTGGCCTCAGTAAGTCAGTTTATTTTTTCTCACAGGAGTCCAGGTGGGTACCTCTGTTCCTCTACCTTACCTGCCTTCAGTTGCCTGTAGTTGCAAGAGGTATGGGCCACCTGCAGGGCCACACCTGCCTTTCAGGAAGGAAGAAAGGGAAGGACAGAAGACAAAAGGATCAGGCCAGCTTTCAGTGAGTCCTGCCGGAAACCCAAGTGACTTCCTAGTGCATTTCATCGGTCACTGTAGTTGTGAGTAAGGTGAGATCGAAAACACATTGCCCAGCCTTATTGTGTCACACCCCATCCCCAGTGCCAGAATCAGGGTTCTGTTAAGAGGAGAGAAAGAATATTGGACAAAATGCTAACCCTATCAGCCAACTTCTGAAGAGTGAGCATACACCTTTTCTGAAAGGGATTTCACCTTTCTGAAACTGACTTCAGATTTGAAAGGTGAAACTGAATGTTCGCTTTTCTTAACTGATTCTAATTAATTTAAGATTTTTCTGTGACCCCTTTTGTTTGTTTTCTCCTCTGGTCCAAGAAACTTTTCTTCCTGCTAGTAGGTGTACCTGTCTTGATTTTTCTGCTACATAGCTATCAGTTTCAGAGCAATTAAATATGCACATAGATATTGGTCTGTGGGATTGGGACTAGGCCACAAGGGCATGAACTGCCCCCATTATCTTTTGTGAAGACACCTGCCATTTGTGAGTAATTGATTTGCTCTTTGCATGCCCTTCACGGCACTACCTGACCTCAGATCAAAGGCAGTTGTGTTCAATAAATGCTGAATAAAAGATCAGACCGTCAGTGGGCAAAGCGTGGAGACAAGATAACCAGCTGTTTGATTATTCTTGGAAGCAGGGTGAGAGAACACCATTCATGCATCTTGATGAGTTTTCTGAACAGCACACTGATTTCCACTCTGTGTGGCCCCTGAAGTTCCATAAGGTGGTGAGAACTGAATGTGGTGATTTCAACAACCTCCTCCTTCCCACCTTCACCCACTGTGTGTGAACTCTTTCCAGGTCGTCTGCTGGGCTCAGTGTTTTCCATCTCTGGATAAAGTTGTTGACAATGCGCATTTGGTTATCCAGTCTGCTTTCAAATATGGTACTAGTTTTCCCTGGTAAAAATGAGGCTCAGATAGCACCGTTTGTATTCCCTTAATATCATTTTTATTCTTCATGGCAAGACCTCCACTGGTGGGGTCAAAAATGGCCCTGTTAGAAAAGTTGATTTCTGGTTTTCTTCTGTTTACTCTCTTTCCCTTCAGGAATTTTGTCAAATTCCATCCTACAATTTCATTGAATGATTGCTTTTTACAAGTTGACTGTGTCCCCAACAACAGATTTGCATTCTCTTTTCTCAGCAGTTCACCTATTTGCAATCTTGTTTCTCAGACACAGAAAGAATTGAAGTAAACACATCACCCAGAGAGACTTGCTGAGGGGGAACTTGTGCAGATGCGCATCCTGGCAGCCTGTTGGCATTCAGCCAGCAGCTCCTGTGTGAGGCCGTGTACCTGCTACTCACAGACTCTCAGAAACTAAAGGAAGCATTCACTTGTATTAGTCTCTGAGATGCTCTCACACAGGTGGTCCCCGAGTTAAGAACATACAATGGCACTCTCTCAAGGAGAGGAAGGAGCCAAAGAAGAAAGAGATCCAAAGCAGAAAAGAGCAGACCGCTAAGAGTAGGTTCTGCTGCAGATGCTGGGCTGTTGGGCTAGATACCCACAGCAGTGAACCTGACGTAGCTAGTGGGTACAGGGTCTGCTCCCCTTAGCCCCAGGACAGAAGTCAAAACTCTGGTTAGGTTTGTAAGCCTTTAATTATCTGGTTTCTGCTTGCTTCTTTACTATTCAACCTCCTGCTCCCTCCCCCCCCGCTCGTTTCTAGCCATTCTTTTCCCTACCCCCTACATACAACCTTCATGTCAACATCAGCCATATTGATTAATCTGATGAACCTTCATCCTTTAATCACATTTCCTATTTCCTAACCCAGCTGAATGTCATGAATCCTTCCATCTTCAGCTGTTGTGTTGTTTCTCACAGAGAATGAGGCCTCCTCTGTACGCCCATTGTGTCCTCATGCATCCCTATTGTGTCCGGAATTGGTGGGTTCTTGGTCTCACTGACTTCTAGAATGAAGCCACAGACCCTCGCAGTGTTACAGTTCTTAAAGATGGTAGTCCGGAGTTTGTTCCTTCAGATGTTCAGATGTGTCCGCAGTTTCTTCCTTCTGGTGGGTTTGTGGTGTCGCTGACAGGAGTGAAGCTACAGACCTTCGCAGTGAGTGTTACAGCCGTTAAAGGCAGTGTGTCTGGAGTTGTTCATTCTTCCCAGTGGGTTCATGGTCTTGCTGGCTTCGGGAGTGAAGCTGCAGACCTTCGTGGTGAGTGCTACAGCTCTTAAAGGCAGCATGGACCCAAAGAGTGAGCGGCAGCAAGATTTATTCCGAAGAGCGAAAGAACAAAGATTCCACAGTGTGGAAGGGGACCCGAGTGAGTTGCCGCTGGTTGGCTGGGCAGCCTGCTTTTATTCCCTTATCTGGCCCCACCCACATCCTGCTGATTGGTCCGTTTTACAGAGAGCTGATTGGACCATTTTGACAGGGTGCTGATTGGTGCATTTATAATCCCTGAGCTAGACACAGAGTGCTGATTGGTGCATTTACAATCCTCTAGCTAGACATAAAAGTTCTCCAAGTCCCCACTAGGTTAGCTAGATACAGAGTACTGATTGGTGTATTTACAAACCCTGAGCTAGACACAGAGTGCTAAGAGTGCTAGACAGAAAAGTTCTCCAAGTCCCCACTAGGTTAGCTAGATACAGAGTACTGATTGGTGTATTTACAAACCTTGAACTAGACACAGGATGCTGATTGGTGTATTTACAATCCTTTAGCTAGACACACAGTGCTAGACAGAAAAGTTCTCCAAGTCCCCACTAGGTTAGCTAGATAGAGTACCACTTGGTATATTTACAAACCTTGAGCTAGACTCAGAGTGCTGATTGGTGTATTTACAATCCCTTAACTAGACATAAAGGTTCTCCAAGTCCCCACTAGACTCAGGAGCCCAGCTGTTTTCACCTAGTGGATCCTGCACTGGGGCCATGGGGGGAGCTCCCTGCCAGTCCCATGCCATGCACCTGTACTCCTCAGCCCCTGGGCAGTTGATGGAACTCAGCACTGCCCAGCAGGGAGCAGCGCTGGTCGGTGAGGCTCGGGCCATGCGGGAGCCCACCGCAGGGCGGGGGGGTTCAGGCATGGCGGGCTGCAGGTCCTGAGCCCTGCCCCATGGGGAGGTAGCTGAGGGTCAGCCAGAATTTGAGCACAGTTGCATGTGGGCAGGCAGTGCTGAGGGACCCAGGGCAACCTCCGCAGCTGCCGGCCCGGGTGCTAAGCCCCTCACTGCCCTAGGTCAGCAGCGCCGGCCAGCCACTCTGTATGCAGGGCCCACTGAGCCCACGCCGGCACCCACCAGAACTCACGCTGGCCCACCAGCACTGCAGGCAGCCCCAGTTCCCAGCTCGCCTCTTTCTCCACACCTCCCTGCAAGCAGAGGGAGGCGGCTCTGGCCTCGGCCAGCCCAGAGAGGGGCTCCCACAGTGCGGTGGTGGGCTAACGGGCTCCCCAAACATGGTCAGAGTGGGTGCTGAGGCCAAGGAGTTGCCGAGAGCTGCTAGTGTGTCGTCAACTCTCACTATAATGGCCCTTGCCACATTGTCCTGCATTTATGTTTGTCTACTCTTCCACTAGATGGTAGGACTTTGAGGTTAGAGACCATCTATTATTCAACTTGGTGAATATGGTATCTAGCATGGTGTCTGGCATACGCTCAGTACTAGTAAGTAAATTTGTGGATAGAACCAAAAGAAACTGGCTACGTTGTCAAATTTTATAGCTGAATTTTTCATCTCTTGGGTTGAGATACAAGCCCCTCCCTGCGTGATTGCTTGTTTTTTTTTGTTTGTTTTGTTTTGTTGTGCTTTGTTTTGTTTTGTTTTCCAAGACAGAATCTTGCTCTGTCACCCAGTCTGGAGTGCAGTGACGCAGTCTCAGCTCACTGCAACCTCGGCCTCCTGGGTTCAAGCAATTCTCTGCCTCTGCCTCTCAAGTAGCTAGGATTACAAGTGCCTGCCACCATGCCTGGCTAATTTTTTTTGTATTTTTAGTAGAGATGGGGTTTCACCATCTTGGCCAGGCTGGTTTTGAACTCCTGACCTTGTGACCCACCCACCTTGGACTCCCAAAGTGCTGGGATTACAGGCGTGAGCCACCTTGGCCGGCCAATTACTTGGTTTTAATGTCTGTCTGGGGTTGGGCTGAGGTAGAGTAGAGTAGGGGAAGTTGCTGTGGAGTCAGGGAGGAAGATGATTGATTTTGGAAAAGGTTTGCATCCAGGTCAACAAGTGTCTGACACATACCAGCATAAAAATAGACCCACAGTTCTTATCAATCTGCAGTCAGTCTATTTACTGAAAGGTCAAGAGTCTTCCAGCATCAAGCCAGTTGAGCAATAATAAAAAGGTACAGATGACAGATTGAGGATAAAGGGAAAATGAACACATCTTAATTACATATCATATACTTCATGGGTTTCTCACCCATGGAACCACTGTCTGGCAGAATGCTTTCAATATGAATGTTGAATTTGTATAGTCACAATTCTTATACTTTGCCCTCTCTCTTATAGCAATCATACTTCTACTGAGGTTACCTGTGCCCACAGGAGGGTAAGAGTTCTATAACTGAAACCATCCTTCTCCTTTGCTTCTAGACACCAGATTCCATCACGATACCTTATACTGGGAATCATTCCAGTAAAATCACCCTGTTTACCTCAGCTGAGTGTTCTGCTATAGGTACCAATTGGATAGACAGGCAGGTTCCTCTCCAAAGTTAATCTGTAGGGTTTACATTGCTCTCTCAGCTTTATGAAAGTACAAATATATCAGATTTCTCAACAAGAGTTACATTTGGGGATTAGAGAGAAGGAGGTCAGTGATGACACACCTCTTCAAGATACTGTGCAGACAGGCACCAGGACTCTTCTTTTTGAGGATACGTACTGGGACTCAGTTTGTTATGCTCTATAAAATTCTGTCCAGTACAGCAGCCACTAGCTCTATGTGGCTATCAAGCACTTGTAATTAAAACCAATCCCAATTAAATTGTGCTCTGAGTCTACAAAACACACAAGAATTTTAAAACTCGGTATGAAAAAAATGTTACATAACTGAATAACCTTATATTTATTACATGTTAGGTTAAGTGAAATACATGATTTATGTCATCTGTTTCTTTGTAGTTTTCCATGTGGCTATTAGAAAATGAATGTTACCCACATTTTGTTTCCATTGGACAGCGATGGTCTAGAATCACAGAGTTTCAACATCATGATACAGTACATGTGAAGTATATGTATGAATTCAATAAACGTATCTTGATAGCTTTCATTTAGAGATAATGGCCACCGCCATAGGCAGAATAGCAGAAAGTTCTCAGTTTTCACCTCTCAGGTTAGCCCAACAGAGCTGTAACTCTGGAAAAAAAAAAAAAAAAAGTAATGTAAATTTACTTGAAAAACTGTTATGTAACCACATCTAATTGAACCCTTTGCTAAAATATTTCATTTACTTCTGTTGTTTCAGAGGAACCCATTGCCCTTTAGCTTGCCTAACAGATCTAGAATTGGAGTCAAGACTTCCCAAACTAGAATAGAAGTCACGAAGGTATTCAAACACCAAGAGCTGTAATTACTTACTGCATATATCCCTGTGGTCTGTATATGCAGCATCTCTGTTGCCTTGGCCATGGCCACCAGAGCACTAGCAGGAGATTTAAATGTTAGTTGGTAACTGTAGCAAAACATCTTGATATTTGGCTTGATGTAAACCAGCAATATTTTATCAGACAAAGGCAAATAAATGCAATGATTAATTTCTTTTCATTGAATTCTGAGATGTAATTAGACTTCATTTTCTGCTTTTCAATCCCTTGTACTTATGTAGTCATTTTTTTTTTTTTTTTCAGTTTTAGGTTTATGGTGCCTGGAGTTGGCTGCTTAAATAATCTTCCTTCCCCCTGGACATCAACCCTCTGCCTTTGTTGTACCACCACAATGGTTTAATAGAGCAAGTTGAACATATGTTAAGTGCCTTAAACCAGCAAAATGAGTTTTCTGATAGGAATGTCTAGCCAGTGGGCAGGGACTCATGTTTAAAATCCTCTTGAAAGCTTAGGGGAGCAGGTTGTTATGGAGGACCCCTGGCCTGCTTCCTGGAGGGTGAGGGCCAACTTGCCTCCATTAAAAACAAATAAACAATATTAAAAATTTTAAATGTCATTCTTTATAATGCAGTCTAGTACTGGTATAATGAACTAATTCGTTTTGTGGGCTTTTTTTTATTTTGGTTTTTCTTTTCTTACTAAAATGTGAAAGAATGGCTTCCTCTGGGCCTTAGAATCTGGAAAGGGATTTGGTGTAGATGTTGATTTTATAAGCCTTAGAAATTATTATAGGAGCAGTGTCTACCATACAGCAAACAAGGTCCTTGGAGTGGACTATTACTTTTTTTAGGCGGGGATAAAGTATGAAGCATGGTTAAGTATTATAATGATAAAATTGTCAGAGATGGGAGAAATGGAATCTCATGAAAAACGAAATCTTTGCCTGACTGAGTTAACTATTGTAGAGATATTAGGAGATAAACCATCCTAAGCCTAGGTGGGCAGAGGACAGCATCTGATGAAGCAGGGCTTCTGAAGCTTATCTGCTCATACATTTTGGTTCATATTGCTCTTGCATGAGAAAAAAGGTGGTGGGACTGCCAGCGCCTGGTATATTCTGTGTTTTTCAGTTCAAACAGCTAAATACTAGGATCTGATTTTCCCCTGCCTAAAATTTTATGTTATTTCTGTTGTCTTGTACAATGTGTGCATCATAGGTAAACAAAATGAATGGTTTTCTTCCCCATATAAGGTCAGGCAGATTTCTTGTATATAATTTTGCACTTAATCAACACATTGCTGCATTTGCAAAGTGGCAAAGGCTAAGTGATTTTTGATTGGCAGTTTTCAAACACCTTCCTTCCATAAAACCCAGAATACTAGGAGCAAAATAATTAATGAAATCTGTGAAAACCTGAATATACACAGGTAATTTTTTTTTAATCACAGCCAAATGGCTGCATCCCTTCATACACGTGGACAATTAAGCTTAATGTCAGAAACAGTATTATTTAAAGAAAACACAACCAAGAAAATATTTGCTTACATTTCTTTATTCATGTTGCTGTGTATACATGTTTAAAACATATATCAACTATGGTCAGAAGTGATAATATAAATTACTGTATTTTCTATGTTTCTAAGATTGTGTGTGTGTGTGTATATGTGTGTGTGTGTGTATATGTATATATATATAACATTGTAATGAAATTGGGATGCGTCTTAGAATCTATGATATCTTTAAATGACTAGCCAGGTGGCAGTCATCACATAATTAAGATTGCCTGTGCAGATTGGACATAACTGCTCATATTGTCATCACTTCAGTTAAGACAGGTTGAGTGTTATTGTCCCGTAAATTGCCTTCAAAAAGATTAGGCTGTTCAGTATATGTAAAAGCATAGGAACAAAGCAACAACATATATCTGTCTAATTCTAAAAGAACTCTTAGTAAGTATAAAAGTATGTGTTTAAAAAGTGTGTCATGGTTTAATTGGTAATATCATTTTTTAAAATTATACTTTAAGTTCTGGGATACATGTGCAGAACGTGCAGATTTGTTACATAGGTATGCACATGCCATGGTGGTTTGCTGCACCCATCAACCCATCACCTACATTAGGTATTTCTCCTAATGCTATCCCTCCCCCAATGCTCACTCCCCGATAGGCCCTGTTCTGTGATGTTCCCCTCCCTGTGCCCATGTGTTCTCATTGTTCAACTCCCACTTATGAGTGAGAACATGCAGTGTTTGATTTTCTGTTCTTGTGTTAGTTTGCTGAGAATGATGGTTTCCAGCTTCATCCATGTCCCTGCAGAGGACATGAACTCATCCTTTTTATGGTTGCATAGTATTCCATGGTATATATGTGCCACATTTTCTTTTTCCAGTCTATCATTGATGGACATTTGGGTTGGTTTCAAGTCTTTCCTATTGTGAATAGTGCTGCAGTAAACGTATGTGTGCATGTGTCTTTATAATGGAATGATTTCTAATCCTTTGGATATATATCCAGTAATGGGATTGCTATCATGCCAGTTAGAATGGTGATCATTAAAAAGTCAGGAAACAACAGATGCTGGAAAGGATGTGGAGAAATAGGAACACTTTTACACTGTTGGTGAGAGCATAAATTAGCTCAACCATTCTGGAAGATGGTGTGGCGATTCCTCATGGGTCTCTTTACTTATTTAGTGTCACATAAATAATAGTACCTGTTACATAAATAATAGTACTTTTTGACAATCAGTGACGACTTGGATATGATGAAATCTAATCTGTGAGATTCTATACAAATCTAATCTGTAAGAATAGATTTATTTGCAAAGCGAAGAGATTTCTTTCTTCATATTCTTCCTATGTGTGTATTTTCCATTTCTCCTCCTTTCCTCAAACTAGTGATCTCTTCTATCTAATGGTGGCATTACTCAGCGTCCAAAGAGCATGCCAACCTGGTTTTGGCGCATCCAGTGACAATAGTTTTTGTTTTTTGTGTTTTGTTTGGTTTTGTTTTTGGCCTGTGATCCATATGTGAGGAGGAGGGGGAGCAGGAAACAACAGTGTTGAAAAGCAAACAGCAAGTGTTCAAGTAGAGTCTGGGACTGATGGAGCAGAGCAAGCGAGTAAACTCCCAAATGGCTGTCAAGTGTAGCTCTGATCTAATACAGAGCTCTAGTCAGTGGAACCATATACACAAAAACCTGCTACAGACACAAAAAATAAGCTAAGTTCAAAGACATCTGGTCCTAGCCAACCTAAAGTTACACTGTTAAGTCAAGGAAGAGTCACATGTGCTTTGTGATTCTACACACATTCTCATATTTCTCTCATTTGTTTTGGATTCCTGGGCTAGATTTCTCCTGTGAAAGGAGATATGAAAGAGAGTTGCCAAATTATCTCTGTCTGGTCTGTGCATGGATGTTAAGTTGTTAGTATGTGTTCATCAGGAAAAGATTATTTCCAAGAGCAATGCTACATCTGAGAAGAAAGATTTTCTAGGTGGAGTCATGTTGGCTTATCTTGGATTTCAATAAAAGAAGTCAAAGAAAAAGCAATCTAGTATAATTGTATTTTAGTGTCATATAATCTGAAATAACAAGTGTGTTCGAAAGTAGACATTTTATACTCTTTGCTGACACATTTTCTCTTAGCATGTTTTTAGAAAATACTATTATATTATATGTAAAGCCCATATGACCCCATCTTATTAATATCAATCATCCTTTTGAAACTTCTCCACACATATCTCCACAACATGGAGATGTTTTTCTTCCTGTTGAAATTTAGATTATTCTTACTTGTTTTGACTTAGTTTAGTTCTTACTTTTTGCTGAGCCTTTTCACATGAATCATGTATATGGATTTATTGGTTGGGGGAGGGATGTTGCTTTTTATCTCTTTTTCTTTTGTTTGTTTTGACACTTCTCTTAATTTCACTCTCGACTTTATTTTCTATCTTTTCCTTCATCGCCTCAAGCTTTCTGTAATTTGGAGATTCCTATATTATAAATGTTGTCTAGCAAAACCTATTTGCACATAAGAGGCCCTGCAGGATTAACTGTGGTAAAATGGTTTATTGTTATGAGAAGCTGAGTGTATCTGATGATCCTACATTTGCCCTTGCTGCTTTTTCATATTTACTAAAGGATTTTAATTCAGTGCTATATTGCAATACCAATTTTTGTAAAATACAGTTCTAGATAGTGCACATTTCTCTGTGGGAAGATCAGTCTGTTTTAGAGGTTTTCTGTGCCTTCTTTTCGTATTCCCCTCTTCCACCATCCCATTGCTCCAGGAGACCTAAGGAACTCTGTGAGATGCATTAATGTAAATGTAAAGTAAATCAAGTAATTTTTGAGATTTTTTTTAAAAGAGTATTAATATCACTTAAGCTTCTTAAAAAGCATCTTTTGGTATTCTTTATCAGAGGTCAGTATGCCTGTCTTAGGAATTTGATTTCAGAGAGTGACTTTATTGATTTTATAAACAAATTGTTATACTTCTTATTTTTCCTCCTGTGCCCCTTGGCTTTTATTAGTTGTTTTATTTTTACTTTGTCAGGGACTCTAATATTTACATTCTATTCTGCAAACATGCTTCCTTCCTACAATTGTTTGATCTTCGTTCTGTATGTTAATGGATTTAATGCTTATCCCAGATCCTTTAACCATGGCCTCTCCATGTTTAGCCTTTGTTTTTATTCAGCTCTTGATAGGCTGGACATCATCATGGAATGTCTGTTATCCTTTCAAGAGGTGATGAGAGTGCTACATTTTGTCCTTACGTTCTTTCATGTTTGAGAATGTCTGTTGTGTTTATACTTTGAACAAGAATGTTTTGTCCAGTATTCTTAGATTGTACTTTCTTTCTCTCATAACTTTCTAGTTGTTTGACTGGCTTCTGTCACTGAATATTGCCAGGAAGAAGCTTTGAGCCAGACTGATTTATTTTCCACTTCTGTAAATGACTCACTTTTATTCCGTCTTAATGTTAGAAAATTATTTCTTGATATTTTAGGTTCAAAAACTTAACAAGGTGATGTCTTTATATTAACCTGTATACTCTATAAAATCCACAAGTTCAATTTGTTTTGATTTCAGGAAGTTTTCTTCTATCACGTATCTTAATATTTTATGCTCCACTCATTGGATTCTTTTCTTAAGGTAACAGTTATCTTTTTGGGATCATCTTTGAATTCCATTATTATCTTCTTATCTTTCATTGCTTCAATTTTGGTCTTTTATCCCACTACATTCACTATTATTTTTGTCTTTTTCTCATTGCTTTGTCTAGGAACCCAATAGTTACTAATTCTCGAGTCCCTGAATTGCTCTGTAACGTTGGGAAAATCACTTGATCTCCCCAAGAATCTAAGAGTTTTTACATAGAAACAGGTTTTCTTTTAACTGGACTTTGTATATTTTAGGTTTTTTTGAAAAATAATTACATTAAAAAAGCATGACCAATTTTGATAAAATGTAGGATACAGTTGAAAACTGCTAAATCTGTAAAAAAAAAAAATTTTTATAGGAGCATGTGTTCTATAATACTCAACAAAATTTGGTATTCAAGTAGAGATAAGACAGTGTGATGAAGCTTGATGATTTTTGTTCTTAAATTTACAAAGTAATCTCAATTCCCAAGGGTGAAAGTGTGTAGACTGCAATAAATAAAAGGTAAATAAAAATAAATTTTTAAAAATTACAATAACAACAATAATAGTAATAAAAATACTAAAGCTTTTTGGTGGATTAGCCCCTCAGAACATGCAGAAACTGTTTCTGTACTGACCATTTCTTCTGTCTCCTTGCTGTCTCCTACCCCTTTCGACCTCTGAATACTGTTTCAGTTGCTAAATCTTCTCTTTTCTATGTATGTGTGCTCTTTAGGAAGTTTCCAGTTATGTGACTTAATTTTATTTATTTATTTATTTATTTATTTATTTATTTGAGACAGAATCTCACTCGGTCACTCAGGCTGGAGTGCAGTGGTATGATCTTGGCTCACTGCAACCTCCACCTCCCTGGCTCAGGTGATCCTCCCACCTCAGCCTCCCAAGCAGTTGGGACTATAGACGGGCACCACCACACCCAGCTAATTTTTTGTATATTTTGTAGAAACAGGGTGTCACCATGTTGGCTAGGCTGGTCTCGAACTCCTAAGATCAAGCAATCCATCCACTTTGGCCTTCCACAGTGCCGGGATTACAGGCGTGAGGCACCATGCCCACCCCAGTTATGTGACTTTAATATTATCTATATGCCCAAGATTCCCAAACTGATATATTATATTTAGCCTGGACCCCTTTCTACTGCTTTAAATCTTTACATTCAGCTGCCCAGTCACCATTTCCATTCATATGTCTACTAGGCTTCCCAAACTTAACATGGTGAAAACAGAAAGCCTATTGATTTCCTCTTTGTTCACCAAGTCCCTTTCTCCCCTAGTTATTTTACCTCAAATGGTAATAGTTGACTTGCATAGCCAGAAATCTTGGAGTCTTTCTTGATTTGTTCATTTCTTTTATCCTCCCACATCTCATCAGCCAGCAAGAGCTGTTAGTTCACTTTCAAAATGCATTTCTGATTCACCCCTTTCTATCCATTTAACTGCTACTACACGATTCCAAGCCAGCATCGTCTCTCTCCTGAACCACCTAGAATAGCCACCTAGCTGATTTTCCCATGCCTATTCTCATCTTCCACTGACTATAATTCATTATATAGATAGCAAACCAAATAATATTTTTATTTTATTTATTTATTTAGAGGCAGGGTCTCACTCTATCATCCAGGCTGGAGTGCAGTGGCACGATCATAGCTCACTGCAGCCTTGAATTGCTGGGCTCAAGCCATCTTTTCACTTCAGCTCCCTGAATAGCTGGACATAGTCATATACCACCATGTCCGGCTAGGCCAAAGAATCTTTAAAGACAAAATCAGTTAGATCTTACTTTCCCATTTATAACTATCAAATGGCTATATGAAGAAATTTAAATCTTTTTTTTTTTGGAGACAGAGTCTCGCCCTGTCACCCAGGCTAGAGTGCAATGGCATAATCTCAGCTTACTGCAACCCCTGTCTCCCAGGTTCAAACGATTCTCCTGCCTCCTGAGTAGCTGGGACTACAGGCACCCCGCCACCACACCCAGTTAATTTTTGTATTTTTAGTACAGATGGAGTTTTACCATTTTGACCCAGGCTGGTCTCAAACTCCTGACCTCATGATCCACCTGCCTTGGCCTCCCAAAGTGTCGGGATCACAGGCATGAGCCACCGCGCCCAGCCCAAATCTAAATCTTATTAATCAAAATCTTAGAATGAATCCAAATGTGGGTGCTGTGGTTCCAAGATCCTAAACTATCTAGTGCCTCTTTTTTTTTTTTTTTTTTTGAAAGGGTCTTCTATCTTCTCTCTTCAGGTTTGTTACCTTATGGGCTGCTCCAGCCACATTGGACCTCTACATAATTCCTCAGAAATACCAAACTTTCCTTTTATGACTTTTGCATTTGTTTGTCCTTCTAATTTTCTGTTAGTCTCCTGCCTGCCCCCTTCCTGATTCCTTGTATAGCTGACCACTAACTGGCAGGCCTCCACCCAGTACCACCTCCTGGATCACACTTGCCTTGACCACTGAATCTAAGTAGCCGCTCCTTCGCCTCCTTTGCCCACAGTCACATTATCCAGCCTTGGGGAATGTGCATTGGATCTTGGATCTCATTGCACTTATCACCATTTGGAATTATCTTGCTCATTTTTACCCTCTCCTCACTATAATATAAACTCCAGAAGAGAGTACACATCACTTGTTCTACACTGCTCCACTACCTGAAACAGTAGGTGCTCCATAAATATGAGGGAATTAGTTGAATGAATGAATGAGTCTTTAAAATGTGTGTTTGCTTCCCAAAAACGAAATAAGCCTAACTCTACCAAAGAAAGTTGTGTGGAAGCTCAGAGAAATGAAGAAGAAAAGGAATAACAACTCACAACATTCAACTTTTTCATCTCAGTGAGGGATAAACAGTAGCTTGCTGAGGATGCAGAATAGGCTTGAACAAGAGGTTATATATTTTTACACATCCAGATAATTGCTTTTAATTGCTTTTATTAAAATAGCAGTGTTATAACCATTTTAAGATTTCCTCGTAAAAGATCCAAAGTCTCTCCTATCACACAGACACAGACTTTTTAGCCCTCATTCACATTCTTTGATAGAGTTGTAATTTTAGTAAACCTGCCCCTCTTTAGATCCCAGTAAAACTCCTCCAAAGGCCTTTGCTTCAGTGTTATGAATTCATTGTGATGGCAGAGACCCTGGGTGTCATCACCAGAATAATGAAGTGAATTATTTAGTTCATAGAGAATCAAGTACAGAGCATTTCTTCCCCTAACAGGTCACCATGAAAGAATTTATTTTCAGGGATGTCATATACAGGTAAAAACGTTGTTCATAAAATCTGTTATAACTAGCACAGTGCCACAATCACAAAAATGTGTGGTGAAGACTTTATCATGAAAGATTTATTTCTCCAAGGAAATGTGGCTTTTCTTCAAAAACTAAAAGTTCAGTGGACAAATTAAAAACATATGAAAATACTCTCCCCAAATCTAAGAAAGTGCAGATATGGAAAGTGCAGGCTATTATCTCCATGTGATTGTCTGGTCTGCTCTGCAGAATGGTGGGATGAGCCATCTGAGCAATATGTTACCACTTAAAGTAGATTTCACCTCCAAAAGTGGATTCATCGCAAGCTAACAGAAGCATAGCAAGTCTTGACGAAATTTAATGAAATGAAATGTTTCTGTAGCTATGGCCTGGGGAATATTTGTCAGTTAAAGTGCCTGTAAATGTTTCAGCCTTCTATCTAGAGGACACAGTCATATTCTTTTTCGTATATAACACAGTGCTGCTTTGTGATGGGGAGGCTACATATTTTCTAGATTCTTTAGAAGCCAGTTTGGTGTGGTACTGCTACCCCTTATGCCAGGATACACTTTCCTAAGAACTGGGATCAGAGGGGAAGAAGGGAAAAGAAGTTAGTGGAACATGTTCTCCTGACAGTAGTTATTCCAGTTCATTGATCAATGCCCAGGGCGAAGTAGAGGTCACTTGACCATCTTTTGTAGAACATTTCTTCACTACTTAGGCCATTTAAAGCTAGTGCAGCCTATAAAATTTTGTTACTGATATAAAAATATCTAATTTGAAGAAATTCCACTTGTGCTATGTATTCGTTTAGTGCTGAAAGTCTAAATAGGAAACGAGACAAATGTTTATTAGCTTCCTTGGAAGTTCAACAATAAAACTTCCTGAAACTGCCAACGTGGGCATGAATGCCCTTTAGAACTGCAAACTATTACTTTAAATCTCTGCAGTCTCCAGTAAAA
Source organism: Mandrillus leucophaeus (assembly GCF_000951045.1). Classification (NCBI taxonomy): domain Eukaryota; kingdom Metazoa; phylum Chordata; class Mammalia; order Primates; family Cercopithecidae; genus Mandrillus; species Mandrillus leucophaeus. The sequence goes on along the minus strand of NW_012105220.1, from coordinate 30,284 downwards.
GACAAAATAATTTGCTGTATCAGAAAGGGAATGGTTTGGACTACATATTGCCATAAGTATATGGAGACATTTAGAAATGTGGCCTTTAGCTTAGGTGTTTCGTACCTTGAAGCATGTTATGGGAGAAACAGCTTCAGCTCTCTGTAGACATGTGGAAAGTTGTAATGGAAAATGCAAGGGTAAGTGTCCAGGGAATTGGAAGATTGAAAGGCTTCTGAGAACTCCTTGATTTTAGAACAGGTTTATCTGAAAGGCCTATGACTTTTCAAAGAGAATGATCTTCCAGAAAGCTACAGATTTTATTCAGATATCCAGTTTGTGCTTGGGATTGGTTGAAGAATAAATTTGTGAAAAGTAGATTTTTTAAGAGGCCTTTTTTCACTTTCTATTTCCGAGCGTAGCGGTGAGGCTTGAAAACCTGAAGGGTGTATTACCCTTAGTTCTTCTGCTGAACTTCTACCTGATACCTTCTGTCATCTGTTGGCCTTGTGAAATGTCACACTATTTTTTTTTTAATCTAGTACCTGTGTTGGGTTTTAACAGAAATTTCCAACACAAGGAAACTACTTGGATTGATTATCCAGAGGGCTTTTATTTTTTGGTAAATTTAAAGAACTCTAAAAACTGTATTTTCTTTTTAATATTCGTGCTCTAGAACACTAGCAATGTTTATATTCTGAGGGTGCATGGTCTTGAGTACCTTTGGAATGAGTAAATCAAAATAAACAATGATCAGATAGAACAGCTGCAAGGCTGACTTGGAGGCTTTGAGCTGGTGATTGCATGTTTTTGCTTTAATCACTAAGATATTAAATGATTTCAGCTCTGTGTTTCTTGCTTCTATATTTAGGTTTATCAGTATCTGAAGCAGTTGCTAAAGAGCTGGAAAGTGGTGTCAAAAGCTGGGTAGGTTATCCAATTCTAATTTGTTTTCACAGTATGAGGTTGTTAATAGACTAATAAGCTAGTAGGAAAAGAAATAATGGATTTATGAACTAGAGACACTATTAAAATTCTAAATGAGCAGCTTAGCATATGGCTGTGATCAGAATAAAAGGAAAACTTGGAGGGAGAAAAAACAAAAAAAAGCCAAACAAACCAAGGATGCTTGGTTTGTTTAGAAACATTGACAGGGAGTAGGGTTAATAAGAGGTGAACTGGAATCTTTCTATATCCCAGTATATTCTCTCCCACTTTTCAGTTTTTTCCATGATAGTGCTGGGGGAGCCGAACTCTCTTGTTCCCCGGTGTAAGTGTACGCAGTTTTCAATTTCCATTTGTTAATGATGTGCATTTGTATAGACTCGGCCTGGTTTCCTAAGGAAAGTGAGAAGAGGAAGTTTGTAGGGTGCTGACAGATCAATCTAATGAGGGATTTATTATTCTAAATTCTGAAGGACCATTTTGCAGTAGGTAGGGCATTTTAGGGCACCTCAGTGTTTCAAGTTTCTATTGTCTCCTCATCCCTTCCGCCACTCAGTTGCCTCTGTGCAGAGATATAACAACATTGGATAGTAATTCAAAGGCTGTCTGTGTGGTAAACTAAGATTAATGAGAATTAAATCCCTCACTGATTATATGCTCTCCAGAACTAGAGGAGAAAAAAGACTTTTTATTAAAGTTGCAAATATAAAGGGTTGGGAAATTTTCACTTTAAAGGTTAATATAACCCACTGAAGGGAGGGGAAAAAACTATCATAAAGAAAAATAAGCCCAAACATATATGGTTGACATTTCTGCTAATGTCACTTGAAGGAAGGCTACTGTAATCTATCCCTTGGACAAAGGACATAGAGACTATGTGTCCGTTGCAGCACAAAAGCAGGGAAAAAGACAACGTCAGAAGTGATTTAGAAAATAAATAAACTGTTCTTTGAAGATGTCTTTAGAGGAAAGGTTATTGCAAAGTATGATAGTTGCAAACACTTTCTCAGCAAATCTAGATTTGAGTGATATTACTCCTAGGGTTTTTGAAGGATTTTGAGCATAAATATATTCTGCCTTTGGCAATTATAGATAACATGCAAAAATATTGTTGCTTGTTCCACTTCACTCTATTTTAGAAAGGCGTCAATACAGCTCAGAGGCCAAGGAGGAAATAAAGTCTGCCATTGAGAACCAAAGATTAACATTTCAGGGAATGTGGATTGCTCGCCCAGGAGGGTGGGTGCAGAAGGACCCTCTGGAGAGTGGGCCAGGGAACAGGGCCAGTACAGAAGTGTGGAATCCCACGGAGAAGCTTCCATCTCTCACAACACATCAGTCCTGCATTCATAAACAGTATTCTTTAATAACGAGGCACAGTGCCTAATTCTGCATGCAATACCTGAATATTATCCTCTGCACAAGAAGAATACTGGAAATTCATCCATTATGGTTCCTTTATACCTCTATTTCTCTGCCGTAGTATTCTACGTACAAATTTTACTTGTTTGCCTCCACTAAAATGTTTTAATTTCACCCCATTGTTTTAAATTAGGGGGCCAACTTTGGCCAGAAGTAATTATTAACTTTTTTTTTTAAAAAAAACAGCAGCAGGAGCTGAGATTTAGACAGCACTCACCTACTCTTCTCGAGGTATAATTCTAAGTGTTGCATTATATTAACTCATTTGATCCCCCAACGCCTCTGTGCCACAGTATTATTGCTTTCCTTTTACAGATGAGCAACCAGGCCAAGTAAGGTTAGGTAATGTGCCATGTTCACACACGTAGTTAGGTGTATAGCTGGAATATGAACATGCACATCCTGATTCAGAGGCTGTTCTTAACCATAATGCTATACTCGCCAGTCTACAAATGACTAGCCTCTACATTGGAAATATTTTTTTAAATTGTAATTCATGATTTATTTATTTACAAATATACTCTCCAGCTATGGATACAAATCTTAGCAACCATAAAACAATGATAGTAGTGTACTAATGGAGTTCCTCAGCCTTTATGTTTTTTTCTCAGTCATCACAGGGAGTAAAATATGTGAAATTTTGACTCTTTAACTTGTTTAACATAAATTGTTTGTCCAAAATAAAGGACTCTAAGACCAATCCCATGCCGTTTCTACATGGTAGAGTGAGATCCACAGGACTAGTCCAAGCAATGTGGCAAGTCCAAAGACATCAGGAGAAGCAGTTTTAGAAAGTGTGTTTACTCTCCACTGTTAGTCCCACACTTCTTGTCCCAATTTTTACAGCCTACTTGCAATTCCCCTAGCATTCTGCTCCCTTTAGCAAGACAATTCTTTTCCCTTTTCTTCACCAGGACTTTGCTAGTCTGCTTGGAAGTCAAATAATGCTTGTTTGTTTTTACAGGGAAGAAAGGTAGTAAGAAAGAAACAAGCTTAAAATCCCCTTGCCAAAAATTAAATAAAACTAGGCAGCCAGCAGAGCTGAGTTATTTGGGAACATGTCAGAATCCTCACTGCATCAATATTTCCATTTTAACAGCACTGTCCTATCTTTGTTTTACAGCCAATCCACTCAGGAATACCTACCCTTCCCAGTTTTCTAGGTACTGTAATACATTCCGGGGACTTCTGGCAGGCGCAAGGTGAAATACTTCTTCGTGTTGTAACTTCCAAGCAAATCAGGAAGTCGGTCTTTAGTCAAATTCTTCTCTCTTTCCCATTTTTATGTAGAGGGGGGAGTTAGAAATTATAAAATTTATTTTGGGGAGATATTTGCAGATTATAAAATACTTAAAAAACCCATGATATAAGCTTATTCCAAAGTCAACTAGTTAAGCAATTACTGTTTTGGTTGGCCTTTGTATATGACCTTGTTAATCCTTAAAAGTGGAATTGCTGGTTTCTGAGAAACTACTCAAAAATCCTATGGAGTTGAGAAGTTTCAGAGTGGAGAAATGCTGAGGCCACTCTTCTTGGTACCTCCTTGGGGACAGGAAAGCTGTTGGACTGAACAGGACAGAGGCTTCCCTCCCTCCCCACACTGCAATTGCAGTGCCACATTTTTTGAACCAACTACCTGAGTATCTGTGACATTATCTCACAGGGTGTTTTCTAGCGTTGTTTTCTTAGTTGTTTTGCCTCTGTAATGACTTGTGCCTTAAATGTAATTGATCTTGCTTAACTTCACTTGTAATGATAGGAAATGTTCTGATCCTAGGAACTTTGTGTTCATCTGTTTGCAACATGCTTCATGTGAAGTTAAAACTTGGGTGACGGCTATCTTCAACTATGTGCCTCTTGTAATGAGCAGTAGAAGGACTGTCAAGAGATGGATGTCTAAACTACATTTTGTGAATAAGTAAATGAAAACCATTTAATGAAGTTCTATTGTAAATACACCTGTAAGGTGAAGTCTCACCCATATATCTTTACATGTCACAGGTTTTGAAAGTGAGGTACATTTGTGACTGAGTAGTTTATCAAATTGAATACAACACCATGAACATGGAACTAAACTGAAACCTGCTAGCCATGTGGGTAAGAGAGTATCTTGATACAACGGTATCTTATTTTTCTTTTTATAGTAGCTGATTTTCAGCTATGACATTTCTGGAGAAATTTGAAGACAAAGAGTTCAGCAGGTATTGCTTCCTTTGGATACTTTCCTGAACTTCTCTTTGCAGAATAATTGTCCTTTTCTGTAAGTGAGTACCTCTAGCTTGTCACTTGTCATAATCCAACATGTGAGACTCAGGCATGACCCTGTGTGGGTCCCCACTGATTGTCAGTTCCCCCAGGAACTGTGGCTTAGTCATCTGGGCATACCCTAGCACCAGCACAATGGAGAATATAACAGGAGGTACATACATGCTTGCCTTATTGAATTCTTAGGCAGGAAAGGGATGGCTAGTAAGAATGGAGAAACACCAAATGGGCACCAAACAATTTTATTCTTAACGAATAAGAACTAAAGCTGGATCATGACCCTTGCTACGCTTCTTTTATTTTCCTTACTACTCCCTTGGCATTTGAGATTTTATTGATTTCTAAGTGAACTCAAAGGTCTTTATAGTGATTTGTAATTTCTATGAAGAACAATTGCATTGCTGGGTTGGAAGTGAGTCTTTTAGGTAATGGAGAGTGTGACCATTAACTTCTCATTATCTTTATCTTCAGTTCAGTTTGGTCTTTTTTTATCCTACAATAATAACTTTTCTGGGTCATTTTCACAAAAATACAAACCGCTAATACAGCAAAGTGAAAAGACAAAATAAGTTAGTGGCCCACCCTTATATGGAAACATAATATTTGACAGGTGGCATTACAGGGCGGTGGGGCGTAGATGATGTTCAGTAACTGGAATCATGATACTCAATTACTCTTAATGAGAAGAAAGTGGACCTCTAACTCACACCATGCACAAAAATAAATTTTATGGGCTAAAGAGCTAAATGTAAAAAAGCAAAACTTTAAAGCTTTTAGCAAAAAAAATATGTAGGAATTGGTTCTTATTTTTCTCAGGGTAAAGGAGGATTTCTTGAACAACTGCAAAAGGGACAAGTCATAAAGGAAAAGACTGTTAATTTGCATTAAAAGGAAAATCTTCTTGACACTAAAACACCATAAGCAAAGTGAAAAGACTGCCATGTGCAAGGAGAAGATATTTGCAACATTGTGTAACTGAAAAGGGAATAGAATATAAAACTTACTACAGAATAATAAAGACAACCCTAAAGAAAATAGGCACAAGCTAGGGGCAAGTAGCTCAAAGAAGAGGAAATGCAAATGACCAGTAAACATGAAGGACACTTGGCCTCACTAGTAATGAGGAAAACGTCAGTTAAAATGAGATGCCATTTCACTCTCATCGGAGTGGAAAACGTTTCTGAAGTTTTGTAGTGTAAGCAGAAGAGAAGAGAAGATGTAGAGCAATGGGAGCTCTAATACATTGTAAATTGATATAACCACTTTGGAGAACTATTTGTCAAAACCTTCTAAAATGTAAGGTGTGTTTATAGGGCTTGGCTAGTACTTATCCCATAAAGAAGCTGACATGTTCATAAGGAAGCATGAAAAAAATGTTGTTTGTAATATTGAAAACTTGAATGAAACTGTGAATAGGAAAATCGATGAAAACATTGTGGCATTTTAAATAAAATGGAATACCATACAGCAGTAAAAATAACTGAAGCTACATTAATTGACCTGAATAAACGCCACAAACTTTCTGAACAAAGCAGCTAGTTGCAGGAGGATATATTTCCTATGCTGAAATTTATATAAAGTTTACCACAAAAATTGTTATGTTGTGTAGGATTGGTTTCATATAGACACCAGTAGTGCTTGCTATGGGTTATTTCTTATATTGGGTAATGGATACTTGAGTATTTATTATTTATCCTCTATATCTTTTTCAATGTTGGAAACATTTCATATTAAACATTAAAATGTAAGCAAAAGGAAGGAATCCTTCTTAATTGAGAGAGAAAAATTATATTAAAGATTAGAATAGTGAATCCAAAATGGCTCAAATCTGAGGCATAAATAAGTTCATCACTGAACTGGACATGCCGTTCTTTCATTTAAATTCATTAATGACTAGAACCTACTTTGTTGCTATAATATCTAAAGTACATATTGGGGATGGTGATGGCATGGAATTGTTATAAGGTTTCCCTCATCTGTGTCTGCATAAAGTGGAATGAGCAGGCAGGCAAATGAAAACAGTATCAAGGTCAAGGTCACCAAGTAGAAGGATGCATTTACCTGGTATCAAGGCTGCTGTTGGAAAGGACAGCATCCCTGTGTACTTGTAGGACCTGGGAGGTTGTAGAGGTGTCTTCTTAGAAGAATTTTGAAAGCAAGCAGAATTTCAGCCACTAAAGATTTAGTAAGGGGAAAAGAGGTTATCAGAGTTGATAGCCTGGCTATGGCAAAAGGAAGATATACCCTTGGCTCTGCATTTTTAAAAAAGGAAAAATAGTGGTATTGATAGTTCTGCTAGGTGAGAGCAGCTTCCGTGTTAAGAATACATTTGATCAGGAATTAAAATGTGGTATGATGTCTCTACCTGGTTCCCCCACTCACTCTGTGGCTTTGGAGAGGTCACATAATCCCTCTAAACATCAGTTTTCTCATCTACAGAGTTAGATATCTATAAGCCCCCCTTTAAGCCTGGTTTGGATATCTAAAGCCCCCCTTTAAGCCTGGTTTGGATATCTAAAGCCCCCCCTTTAAGCCTGAAATTCTTTACTAATTTTTCATCAGTGGCTTACTGGAATGAGGGAGAAGGCAGAAAGAGATAAATAAGGGTCAGAGGACTTATTAGAAGAGTAGGAGGGTGACTCATTCTAGGGAAGTGGCTGCTGACAGAGTAAGTCAGAATGTACAAAGACTCTGGTAAATGCCTGGAAGATGACAGGAGTCTCGGCAAGGCCTGGAATATGATGCATGATATCCTGAAAAAAAGGGGAGAGGATGAAGATTGAGGAATATGGGAGTCCGCTGGGTGTCTTACCAAGGGCAGTGGTGAAAGGGTCAGCAGTAAGGAGTGCAGGGACCTAGCAATAGAAAGGGTGGGATGTGCAGGCCAACTTTGAAACAAAAAATAGCTGAAATGTGAAAGTAAGGGTTTTGACTTTTGAGCCATGTTCTTATTTAAAAACATAGTAGGAAGGGCAGTAGTCAATAACATAGGTTAAAATAGGCAGAGGGAGGCAATTTCCTTTTTATGAGAAAATGACTGTAATTTGCCTCCTGACTTTCCCAATGCTGGGACTCTGTGCTTGTGCCTCTGTGGTGTGGATATTTGTTCTGGAATAACAGCAACAAGCCTTTTAGCTGGCATTAGGAGGAGTAACTGAGCTCCTGTTATTTTAATGCCAGTTGATTCTAAACCTTGAATTGGATGAGCCTCCTACCCTCTTATAGTAAAGTTGTATTTAAACAAAATAAATGCTAAATGAGACATCTCTTGATATCCAGAAAGAAAGGATATTATATAGGTGGAATGAAGCCAATACTTTTTGGTATGTGTGTTTGCAGATATTGGAAAATGTTAGTAAAATTGCACTTCTTAAAAGGTAAATATAATCTCTTCATGGAGATCACACTCTGCTCTAAGCACCTTATTAAAGTGTTAGAGTGATCAAATAGATGCCTGGTTGAAGCTGGGATTATATAGCTTATATCAGGTTTGTGTTGATTAATGGAATGATAACAACAGTAATTGTTAGCTTTCATTGAGATTTTGTATGTACTACATTGTATGAATTACTTTACAGATATTTCCTTGAATTCTCACACATCCCTGTGAGGTAAGTGATACTATTCCCATTTTACAGAGAAGAGAAATGAGACTTTAACAGATTATACAATTTGCCTACTAAGTGGCAGTTAGTAAAAGGCCGAGCCTGTTTGAAACCAGCTCTCTGATCCCGAAGCTAGATTTATTAAGTATTAAACCCTTGTCTCTGGTGCCTTGTGTCTGCTGTGCAGTCAGCAATACATCCAACACAACAGATTTCTAGATCTTGGGTTGCATTATCTCAGTGGTCGTAGCATGTGCTACTATCCTGATCACTCAGCTGGTTTTCCTGTTTCCCAGAAACGAGTGAAACAGACCATAGTTTGTGGGTAAAGACAGTCTCCAGTTGTGCACAGGAGTTACTTGGCAAACCCTTCATACTATTCTTAGAACATTTGACATGGAAGATAAGAGACTGGGAGGTGGTTTGGGGGCTTGAAGGATGCGACATCTAGGAGATGTTGGAAATGGAGGCAGCTGAGGGAGACGGGGATCCTTTTTAGGGTCCTCTGGGAGCATTATGGCTCTACTGGGATGGAGGCCTTGCTGGCTAACAAAAATTTTCCAATTCAATAAAGTGTGGTGGGTTGTATTCAGAAAGAAATAAAAGGGGAATAGCTAGAAATGTGTGTTACTCAGCCTCGCGTTTCCTTCTCATCAAACTAAGGGGATAAACTATTGCCAGCAAGGAAGTATAATATACTCCCTGAGGAATCACCTCAGCTTTCTGAAAATGAGAAAGAGAAATATTCTGTTGATCAAACATTAAAAATAGTTGAGTAAATATTTTGTGAGTAAACATTTTAAACTGTCAGAAAAGAACCATTAAAACATGAAGTGTAAATGACAGTCTTGTTATTTTAGAAAATTGCCACATCTAACACATCTTTATTTTTAAAATCTAGTATACAAACACGATAACATTTATACATCGTCCTCCACATGTGTTTTGAGTATTGAGTTCCTGATTCTTGCTTTGCTTTGTTTGATTTCTGAGTACCAGGAGCAAGTACACTGGTGAGTTTCAAGATGTTTTTAGTGCTTTTTGATACGTTGATGCTGTTGATATTCTGGTCCCTTAAATTGAGAAGATGGAAAGCTAAACATAAGAATCACAATGGCATTTCAAATTTTTGGATATGAAAACCTCTGGAAAGCCAAATTTTTCCCAAATTTTCTCTTCTGTTACTTTACGTTCTTCACAAGGGCACAAATTTTCAATTTGACCTAACTTGTCTCTATGTAGATGTTTCTGTCTTTATTACAAGCATTCTTTCAAAGTGTAGGCACTTTGGTATTGTAAGCAAGGAAAGATTTATAAGAAATTAGCCTCTCTGTCATGCACCCACATCATCTTTAAGTACATACACACTACTCACCTTCTCCCACTACTGTTTTCATTAACAAATACTAATTTATTTAATTAACCAAGTCACTATATTGCACAAAGAAATTAAGGATATGAGGCAGAGTCACACACGTGAGGTGCATTCACAGGTTTATTAAAATTATTGTAGATAGGGCAAAATAACTCCTCTTAGATACCAAGTAGGAGCAGAATTTAATCTGAGGTACTAAGTGACTTGAGGGCAATTTGATTTAAAAAAAAAATAAGAAAGTGCTTATTGAATCTTTTGATGAGAAATAGTTATTCTCCAAAGGGATATAATGGACCCTAAAGATAACTTAAAATTTGTTTTTTGTTTTCTTTTATTTTTCGCATTTATTTATCAGTTATGAAAACATCCAAAGATGTTTTTCTGAAGAATTAGGAAATAAAATGCTATACACATTTCTGCCAGCGTATTTGTTACAGGATAATTTTCCCTTTCTTAGAAACCTTTCTTCCATCTCTTTAGTCTGATCTACTAATTAAAGTACCATATTATCCATGCCAGAATGAGACTTGGTAATAAGGTTATTTTAAGCATCTTAGGCAGAAATTGCCCTGAAAGTACTTGATTTCTGAGTGTACTAAACTTAACGGAGTACCTGTTGCATAAGTGTGAAAAAATAAAGATGGACAACTTAGGCAGCTCTGACACATCTCACCTTGAGGGCTATGTTCCTGGGGAAGGAGGAAGTTAGGCAAGGATGTGTGACTGCATTATTTTCCCAGAGCCTCCATTATGGTAACAGTAGAATTTCCATCTTGAGCTCACTCTTAGATTCAAAGCATCTGCTTTCTTTTCTTCTGCCTTCCCAGTGTGGGAACTTGAACCAACAACCTTGAAGTTGTGAAGCATTCATTATTTCACAGTACAGTAAGTAGGGAAAAGTTTTTATCTTTTGCACTCTTGGTTTAGAACAAAATTACAACCTTATATTTAGACCAAATATTACCACTAACTTTTTTCATCACCACCCCCCACCACATACGCAAAAATCCATACCTATTATTCAATGCAACCTCCCCCAGCCCCTGGCAACCATTAATCTACTTTCTATCTCTATGGATTTACCTATCCTGGACATCTTACATCACTGGAATCATACAGCCTTTTATGATCGGCTTCTTTCAACGTTGTACCTGTTGCATAAGTATAAAAAAACAAAGGCAGACAACTTAGGCAGCTTGGACACCTCAAGGAACACACCTTGAGGGCTGTGTTCCTGGGGAAGGAGGAAGTCAGGCAAGAATGTGTGACTGACGTAATGTCTACAAAAATCATCCATGTTGTAGTATGATTAGCAAATATTTTCTCCCATTATGTACATTGTCTTCTCACTTTATTGATGGTGTCCTTTTCAGCACAAAGTTTTACATTTTGATGAATTTTAATTTATCTTTGTTTTGTCTTTTGTGTTTTTAGTGTCATGTCTAGAAACTATTGTCTAATGCAAGGTAATAAAGATTGATATTTATGTCTTTTTCTAAGATTTTTGAAGTTTTAGCCCTTACATTTATGTCTACAATTTATTCAGTGTTAATTTTTGTATATAGTTTGAGGTAGGTGTCCAACTTCCTTATTTTTGCATGTGGCTATCCAGTTTTCCCAACACTGAAATGCAATTAATTTCTAATTGAAAATGTTAACCTCCTCAGAGATTGTCTTGAGTGCTTATGGTGCGATTGGTGTTTGAGGAAGGTTGTTGCTAGAGCTGTGCTCCATGTTTGTAGCTTCCAGGGCTGGTTACAGCCTTTTCTCACCGTCTCTTCAATGAGCTACAATGATCCTTCTGTCCCCACGTGTTGCCAATACTTTGCCAAAAAATGTGAAAATGTAGTAAACCAGTCACACGTTTGCCTACTCCATTTTGTCATCTTTTCTTCTAGTTTTTGTGTCATTCTTTAATAGTATGGGATTTTTCTACAAAATTGTGCCAAGTTGTTAACATTAGGAATAATGTTAAATATGGATTTTAGTATTATCTTTGCCTCAACTCCTTAGTCCGCTAGAAATGATCAAGTGTACCAGGGACACAATTGCATTTTCTTCCTCCTACTCTGGCTTCCTCATGCTATGCTTCCTTAGGAGAGACAGATTTTTCTCAGCTGCTTCTAGATCTTGGGGCTATTCTGTGCCAATCCTATTCTGTCCATGGCAGGCTGACCCTGGGAAATAAGTATAGTCTAGGAATGGTCATGTTTGTGTCCAAGAGTTAACTACCTCTAATTTCTGAGCTGAATATACCCTGAAAAGGACTGGCTTTCTAAATCGGTTCTTCTCAAACTTGAATGTGCATGTAGATCACCTGGGGATTTTATTGAAATGCTAATTTTGATTCATTATATCTGGGTGAAGCCTGAGTTTCCACATTTCTAACGAGCACCCAGGGTTACAGATGCTGTTGATCCATGGACCACGCTTTAAGACCTAAGGTCCCCAGGTGTCCTAGATCCTAGGAGGAAGTCAGGAGTTGGAAACATTCTAATTCAGACCTTGAGTTCTCCCTCGTATTTTCTGGAAACCAAAAAAGATACTTTAAATAAAACAAAACACTCCCCACACACCCTGCAAAGCAAACAAACCAATTCTAGATACCATCCAGTAGCTGCAATCAGATAGAGATTAAACTTCTCAAAGAAATAAAATCTCCCCATAAGATAACCTGCAGAAATTTTGCTATGGCTAATTACTCAGTTGCAAAAACTAAATTTGTGTGTGTCTGATGATGTCATGGTGATGTCTCTGGTCTTTTGGTATATTCTCAATATCATGACTCAGAAAGGTGTTATGTGATTATGCTGTGATGAGCACAGTGTCCAACTGGCTGATTTATAGATTTCCCTAGCTGATTTAAGAATAAAATAGGATGAGTCGAGCCTTCTCTACCTGGTCAATCTTAGTTTTCTTTAAGCCCAGTTACACTCTCACAGCAATTTAGGCAAATACCACCAGATTCCCTTATCACGAAACTCATATTTACCCTAAACCCAGGGGGTGAAGACTTTGTGTGTCATATTTCTTTGGAATGATTTTACCTTAAGCTATACAGGAAAAGGCTGGTGATGTTCTAACCAAGACATATATTTATTTGGGTCTTTTTGGTTTTTCTGGTAGTTACTTCAGAATCAGTTATAACTGCATTAACTATCATAGTTAAAATACCATGATTTTTACAAAAGGTATGCATCTGTCTGTTGAACCCTGTTTAAAAAGCCAGTTAGAAATGTTAGTGAAATCGGAAAGAACAAAGTGAATTGTCTTGTTTTTTAAATAATCATTACAATTTTCTTTTAGGTTCACATTTTATCTATTTTTGTTCTGCATACCTTGGCTCAGGAGAGTAAAGGATGAGAGAGAGTGAGTGATTGATTGACTGATTCATCTATTTGTTTCACCTTCACCTGATAAAGATTATGTATTTTGCAGCTGGATTAGAACTAGCTGAACAGAGTTGTCGATACGCATATTGATTAAAAAGGGATAGAAAAAGGAGAGGAAGACTATTGCTATACACATACTATGACCTCATAGTTTATGCTAATTTCTATGACTTCAAAAAAATGTCAATACTTAGCTTCTTCACCAGAACAGGACTATATTTAAAAATCCAAATGATTTATCTAATATGTTATTTTTGCTAAGTAAGAACCAGTATCTTATGGTGATTGATTTAGGGTGAAATACAACTCTAGTAGTAATCATAATAGTAATAGTAATGCCAATGGTAATAGTAATAGTTATTCCACTGTTTTAGTAGTGAAACTATACATGCCCCACAGCATGTGTGTAATGTCTGGGTAACTCAGTAGACCATCTGTTTGACTATGGCTCTGAAAACCTCACTTTTACCACTGTCTGAAGGAATTATATCAGAGTATAATCCTGAACCATAGTTGAAATGAAAGAATTTGCAAAGCCATCTCATTCGTGCTCTTAGTCATTTTTGTTTATCTCGACACTGATTTAGGTTGTTACATGAATACTGAGAGCACAAAGTCTGACTTGTATAGACAGTAATGACATGAAATGCAGTTGTATACTTTTGTTAGCTCTGAGAAACACGACAAGTTGTCCTCATCTGTGATTCCTCTCTCTTCTCCTTAGAAAAAGACAATGTTGAACCAAACTTTGTGATAAGTAACTTCTGATAATAATGGTGAAAGCTGAGGGAGACTAATGTTTTGCTTCTCAGCAGTCCTGCTGCCTGGCACTTGTATGTTCGAAACAGTCAAGAAGATAATTTTCTGAAAATGAGCAAAATCTGTAAAGCTAAGAGCTACATCCTTTGGAAATGTATGAGTGAAATACTGAAATGCTATCAAGCAAGCTCATAAATCTTGATTCATCGTTTGATCAAGATCATAAATCTCCATCAAAGAATTATGCAGAAGCCATTTTTCTGATGTGCATTTTAAATACAAAAGTTAAAAAAAGGAAGTCTTCATGACAGCGGATAGCTTAGGGAAGAAACAGACATCTATAACAGGGAGCCAGCAGAGTTGTGTCAGGCCTGTGAAGGGCTGCGGCCCTGGCATTCAGGATAGTTGCATATGTTCTTTTAAATGAGGAAAAAAGGAAATGGATGTTTTCTTTAGGAAATGGGAAGATAATGCAACCAGCCTATCTCTGACAATTTGTTATTGTCACAAGTTCATAGATTTTTCATCCTTTGACTAATTAAAGGCTGTATAAGAAATTATTACAGTAGCCAGTATTTTGAAATTCAGTTTAAAAAAAAAAAGTAAAATAAAAAGCCAAGCATTTGACTCTCCTGTTAAGATGAAAATATCACATCTCAATCTTGTGATTGAGAGTATATAAAATGGTGTCAGGCATATTAATAAGACAGTGGTACTAATCTGTCATACTAAAAACTAAGGGAAGAACCAAGAACAATTTAAAAATATATCTTGTGACCAAAACTTGGAAGATAGTCTCGGGATGACAAAGATTAATTAGAAATATGTCAACCTCAGCTACTAGGAATTAAGGTACCTATAAGATAAAATCCACGAGAAATTAATTTTAAAAAGCTTTATTTCTTGCATCACAGTCGCATGCTTTCTGATACCAGCTTTAATATCTGTTACCAAATGACAGTGAAAGATGATGCATAATTTAAGGCTCAGTAAATTCCGCTAAACCTGAGTTGCTGGAGAATGACATACTGACATCTAAAACAAGGCTCAGGAGACAAAAGGGAAAGGCCAAACTGCCTATCAGCCATAATGTTTCTTGAATCCTTCCCCACATCCACAAACCCTTCCTTTAGAAGAAAGAGTATTTCCCCATATTCTGGGGACCACTTTATTCCATTCCAACTTCCTTGGTGGTAAAATGTGAACCAAGATAGCAGCAGGATTTTTCCAAAGACTATGAAGATTTTATCTCTCGTTGTTTTTAATTAGTGTGTTTAAAACACAAGGTTAAACATGGAAATTATATACTATAGCAAAGCAAATTCACTTTTCAGATTGACTATTTAAAAGCTTTTAGTGACGTCTAATTGTCTTACAGATTTTCCTCTTCTCAGCATACATCTGAGCTGGGGTTCTAAAGGAGATTACAGATGTTTTCTTCTCAAAGTAGCCTAGGACACATACAATATGACCCATTCTTTGTTGTTGTTGTTGTTGTTGTTGTTTTAATTTAATTTTTGTGGTTGACAAATAATAATTGTACATATTCAAGGGATGCATAGTGATATTTCGATACATATTATGTATAGTGATCAGATCAGACATTTATACCCATCATATCAAACATTTATCATTTCTTTGTGTTAGGAACATTCAATATCCTCCTTCTAGCTGTTTAAAACTATGTAATACATTCCTGTTAACTATAGCAGATGACCCATTCTTTATTAACTGGTCCTCATCTCCAGGACTACGGTTTCTCAGCAAAGAAGGAATCATTCCTGTTTGGCCAGTGAAGGAATGTGTGACCATAGCTGTTGAGCGGCTACTTTTTGTTGGAATCCCCTCAGTGGAGGTCTCTTTTTCAGCATCCTTTAAGATAGTTTGAGTTTCATACCATTTAATGAGTCCATGAATTACCCTGTAATTACACCCATCTGCTGGCAGGGTAGGCATTTGCAGCATTAAAATTGGGCTCATAACTCAGGATTGCAAAGAATAATGTAAATAAGAAAAATAGGTTAAATCCCAGTTAACCTAGTGCTGGCTTCTGAAAATACCTGTGGTGGAGTTCCTGTTTTTAAATTTTCTATCTATTTAGACCAGTGCTTTAGTAAAATAGGATACAAATAAATTGCTAGAAAAATGAAAAAAGGCAAGTCTGTATTTTTTTTAAAGTAGTATTATATTCAACTGACATGAAATTACTCTGTCCATGTTCTGTAAAAATTCTAAGTGCCTTATATCAATTTTTGTTCTTATTGAAGAACAGCACCAAATAGCATGGTCTGCAGGCCACACTTTGAGTGGCATTAATCAAGTGTACTCACATTTACTCGTACCTCTTACCACTCCATGTCACCTTATTCTTTTAATAAATTGTTATTTAAACCTTTAGATAAAGTATACACTCAAACAAGGCTGTATGATTTTGAATGGCTAGATCTAATTGCAAATTCCTATAGGTTGTTAAATCATTATAGAAGATTTTAACAATTATTTGGCAAACACTGGTTGCTGCATTTCACTTTTTTTTTTTTTTTTTTTAACATTCACTTTGTATAAACCTCACCCAACCACCTTTCCCTGTCACAATACCAAACATTATTATCAGGTGATTTTCAATAACATCCTTTCAAGATACCTTTTATATTTTAACTTAGTTCTTAAAATCTTGAATTATTTGATTGAAAAGCTAGTCTAGGACCTTGGTTTTGCTTAAAATTGAAAGGAAGAGGCTGCTTTAAAGGCTATAGGAAAATAATCCCTCTAAATTCTAACTCAGACCTCAAGTAGTTAAAAAATTATTTAGTTCTCTGAATTCCTTGTTCAGATTGGGTACATAGAAATATTGAGTTACTTATATGCAATACTAGCTTGATGGGACTCTCATGCCAAACAGATACTGCTCACTCTTGGTGGTTAAGTTAGTTTCTCTCTTTCCATTGCACAAGTTGAACAAGGTGGTAATATTTAACATGGAAAAGACTCAAAATACCACACTTGCTGTCTTATAATATTTGGAGTGCTGCCATGTGGACAAGAAAGTTGAGTAACTCTCCGTGACTGGAGAACACACAGACAAATGGGTAGAAATCAACAGGATGATTTCAACTAAATAAAGGACTTGTAAACATGCCCACAAACGTGCACGTGCACATTGGAAGGAAGACAAGGAGGAACCGAATAACTTTTCTGGTTTTTCTAAGCTATGTGCTCTGCTGCAGATCAGGCTGCTGGGGTAAGGGTGATAATAGAATAAAGGTTTGGAACACTCTGAGAAATGGAATGAGTCATTCACTATGGTAGTGTAAAGGAATTGCCAAGCAGCACTGCCAGGCAAATGACTGACTGTTGGGCTGTTAGAGAGGACACTCAGGCTTTCGATATAAATTGGTCTGGATGACTGCCAAGGTGCTTTCCAACTTTGAGAAGCTGGTATCTATAGTGGAGACATCCTCCTGCTTGGTTTCTTTCTTTCCTTCCTTTCCTTTCTTTATTTCCTTTCTTTTCTTTTTCTTTCTTTTCCTTCCTTCCTACCTTCCTTCGTTCCTTCCTTCCTTCCCTCCCTCCCTCCCTTCCTTCCTTCTTTGAGACAGGGTCTTGCTCCATTGTCCAGGCTGGAGTGCAGTGAGACAAACATGGCTTGCTGCAGCCTTGACCTCCCGGGCTCAAATGATCCTCCTTCCTCAGTGTCCTGAGTAGCTGGGACCATAGGCATGTGCCTCTATGCCTAGCTAATGTTTTTTGTGGGGTTTTGTTGTTGTTTGTTTGTTTGTTTTTGTAGAGACAAAGTCTCGCTATGTTGCCCAGGTTGGTCTTGAACTCCTGGGCTCAAGTGATCCTCTCGCCTTGGCATCCCAAAGTGCTAGGATTACAGGTGTGAACCACTGCACCTAGCCTGTTTTCTAAAATATGAGATAGTTCAAACCTATAGAAAAGAGTATCTAGTTTTAATGTTCTGCTATATTTCTTCCTTCTCTATCTTTTATTGTTACAGATACAGCTAAAACCATACCACCACCATTCCATTCTTTTCCCTTCTTTGCTTCTCACAAGTGGCCACTGGGTTGTTTAGGAACACTTTGTCTGTTAGAGGCTCCTCTGTTGTGAGTTTTGTTTTTACTCTCTGACGTTTTCACAGCCATAGCAATTCTGTGTGGTAGTGGTTGTTTTGACATCTCTGATATTAGCAGTAGAGTTAGAAGTAGAAGATTTGAGGGCTTTCTTCAGATTTATGTTGTTAAACTTAGGTTCTAGTAACTAATTATCATATACATACGTGTGTTTTCTAGTCCTATGATCTGCTAGGTTATGTAAAATTGTGAGTTGCGAAGTTTACCCTGCTTAAAGACATGGATTTTAGTCTTAAAAGCATGCCATGCCTAACCTCTCTTATGGGAGACAGTCCCAGAAGGGACTAGAAGATGATAATCAAACACATTTATTCATGTAAGTGTGTGTTCCATTTTTCATCCATTTATTAGATCATTGTTTAAAGCGTATGCTCTGTGTCAGTCACTGCACCAGGCTGCAGGGATACCAGGCAATGAATAACGTAGGCAAAAACTCTGGCTTTAATGAAATTTGTAATCCAGTTGTGAGGAGACAAATACATCAAATGGAGAAGAAATATGTTAACTAACTATAAAGCAACATAGATGAAAAAGGAGTGTAGATTGGGGGCAGGGTTGCTGTTTTACTGAGGGTAGTCAACAAAGGCCTCTCTAACATGGGGCTATGTGAGCAGTGGCATGAAGGAAGTGAGAGGCGAGCTGTGGATATCAAGAGAAGAGCAAGCACAGGTCCTGAAGCGGGCATGTGCTTTACCTGAGGAGAGCTGTGAGGCCAGTGGGGATGGATGCGGTGAGCTAGGACAAGTGGTAGGAGGTGTGATCAGAGGTCTCAACTGCTGCTTAAAACAATCCTGTGGTAGAGCTAAGCAAATGTGATTATACCCATTTTTACACATCAGGAAACTAAGGCCCAAATTAGGGTAACTCACTCAAGGTCATATTTGCTAGTTGGTGGCAGGGCTGGGTCTAGGATATCTCCTGGATTCCGGAGCATTGTACTTACCAGGTATGACAAATTTTATTTTAGTTTTTGACAGAGTTTTGCTCTGTTACCCAGGCTAGAGTTCAGTGGTGTAATCAGCTACTGCACCACTGAACTCTAGCCTGGGTAGCAGAGCAAGACTCTGTTCAAAAAAAATTCTCATATCTGGTAGGTACAATGCTCTGCAATCCAGGACACATGCTAGATCTGGCCCTGCCACCAACTAGTCGTGACACCTAGCTGATTTTTTTCTTGTATTTTTTGTACAGTTGGGGTTTCACCAGGTTGCCCAGGCTGGACTTGAACTCTAGGGCTCAAGCAATCCACCTGCCTTGGCCTCCTACAGTGCCAGGATTATAGGCATGAACCACCATGCCCCACCTTAACAGTTTTATTTTCTAAAGTGCTAGGACTGAGAAGAACAGACTTTAATCTTACTTTATAATTGATTCTTTGATCAAATTGCAGTTAGTCCCTGGACATTAGTTCCCACATCTGTAAAATAAGTGAAAAATATCTAGGTTGTTGTGAGAACCACAGAGGATCAGGTGGATTGGGTGGTGTGAACTGGAAAGCACTCCGTGCATGATGTGTTGCTGGGGCTGGAGTAAAGTTTGTAAATTGACCTTATTCAAGGCCAGGCCTAAGTGCCAATGTGAGCACCTTTGATTCTATAGATGTTCATATTCTGATCTTTCAAAAATGCTGAAAGTAAAGTCAAATGAAGATTCGAACAAATTTAGAAATACCTCAGTGACTCTGTGTCTTCTTTCCTGCTTGTCCCTAAAGATAACACAGAAATGTAAATATGGTTTGATGTATTTAGCTGGCACAAATTTTACCACTATGTATTTTACCTATTTCTATTTTCAGTGCATTTTTCTTTGTAGTTTCTTGTCTTCTTTAATGTTCTGCCAAATCCCATTAACTTGTCCTTGAGCTGCGTAATCTAGAGTTTAGCTGCTGGTGGGTGATAGGGTTTGCCTGATGTGGAAGCTGACCACAAGGAGTAACCAGTATTTTTTGCAAATGCTGCAGCTCAGCCTAGCCTCTGACTGCTTGGAGGCTGTTGGATCTCCTGAAAGCTGCTGCTAGTCTGGCGTTCCTGGAGCAACACAAGCCTTATGAGGAAATTGGGACAAGTTTCAGTTCTGTTTTGGTCTCAGTTGTAGGGAAGGACGATTTGTGGGGGAAGACCTGAGAAAGAGCTTTCCGGGCAGAAGGGACAAAAAGCACGAAATGTTTGATGCAATTGAGGAACCAAAGAAAGGTCAGCATGTCCAGAGTGCAGTGAAAGTGGAGAATAAACAAGATTGAAGGGGTAGTGGACCCAGATCCTATAAGGCCTTGTCAAGAGCCATGATCTGGAGCTTCTATACACATAGTAGGACATGAGAGGCAGTTTTTAAACAAAGACATGGCATGGCATGTTTTACATTCTGGCTCTCATGAAAGCAAATGGGATCAGCATGTATACCACTTAGGAGACTTGTGCAGAGGTCCAGTGGCAATGTGATGGTGTCTTGGGCCAAGTGAAAGCACTGAAGTGGGGACCAGTGTTCTATTCAGGATTTATGTAGAGCACTAAGTAGTGCTAAAAGATTGAGTTGGGTAAATGGTAAGGAAAATAATGGAATCAAGGATAGTTTCTAGTTCTTCAGTATATGTAGCTGAGTGGTGATACTATTTATTGTAAAAGTGAAAGACTTGAGGAGATGTGGATTAGCAAAGACTAGGAGACAGAGGAGGTAGCAAATCATCGATGCTGTTTGGCCATGTTACTTTGAGAGGCCTGTTACAGACACCCGAATGGGGTCGTTGCTTAGGGGTTGCAACCTGGAACTCAGGGAGTTGCTGTGGGCATGAGATACAGATTTGGGGTTCCTTAGCTTTGAAGTGGTGTTTGAAGGATTGCTCTAGATGGTTAAGTTGACCCAGGAAGAAAGTGTAGCCAAGACAGAGGCCTGGGATGCTCAACATTTAGCAATCTAAGAGAGGAGGAGGAGCACAATGCAGAGGAAATGGAAAACAGGGGTTTGGTAAAAAAAAATAAAATAAAATAAAATAAAATAAAATAAAATAAAATAAAAACTTTTAAAAAGGACAGCAAATACCAGTGTTTCTTTCATGGAGAGAATGTTATCAACATTGTCCCTTCAAATACAAGTAGAATTCAGGGTAACTACTTGTTATAGGATTTTTTTAAATGCTTATTAAAAAACTATGTATTTTTATTCTTAAGAAAGTAAATCTGTGAGTAAACAGCCACAAAAGAAGGAAATAAATTAAAAAGTATGGAAAAGAAGAGAAGCCACATAAAATTCAAAGACTGTTTCATGGCAATTCTGATTTCAAGATGCTAACATGTTGGTCTGTTTTGCCGATCTTTTCTAATACCCTTAAGACGTTTTTATATAATTGAGGTGATATATAGACAACTGTGTACTTTAATAATGCTCTTTTAATGCTCTTTGCACTGTACATTATAATGGAAACAATTTCCCCTTTTATAAATTTCTAAATAAAATTTTCATACCTGCATGTATATCTCTTCACATATTTATTTTTTATTAACATATAATGATTATATATATTTCTGAGGTATGTGTTATATTGATGCCTGTGTACAACATGTAATGATTAAATTCGAGCAATTAGGATATCCATCACCTCCAGCATTTATTATTCCTTTGTGTTGAGAACATCACAAATTTTCTCTTCTAGCTGTTTTGAAATGTACATAAATTATTGCTATCTATAGTCACCCTATTGTTTATAAAACACTAGAACATATTCCTTCCATCTAACTGTATTTTCATACTCATAACCAATTCTTATTCTTCTTTATTCCCCTTTTTCCCCTACCCTTCCCAGCTTTTGTTAACCACAATTTTACTTTCTACCTCCCTGAGATCCACTTTTTTTAGTTCCCACATATGAATGATAGCACTGCTTGTATACTTCTAAACTTGTTTTTTAAATTCTTCCAAATCTGTATCTTTATTGTTCATTGAGTAGTTTCTGGTTTCTTTGTTTTTCCTCTTAGAGGACATAGTGAAGTAGACAACTCATCTCCTTGACCTGATATTTTCCTACTACATCAATTTACTATACAGAAAAAGTAAAAAGTCAACTGCCAGCTTAGAAATTTGACTTAGCAATATTGCCGGTAGTGAGGGAACCACTTGATATGGACACCTTGCAATTCAGCACTATCCTTCATTTTCCTTCAGCTTTAAATGAAAATTTGTCATGCATGTCCCATTCTCAGGTTAGATTTCATAACAAAACAATCCTTTAAAATATCTCAATCAAATGAGTTTAAAAATAAGATGACAGTTTCTTTTAAAGGAATATTGCTAAAATATACAGTACTCTGAATTTGAAATTCCCAGACGTAGGAAGCAAAATATATTTTCTGCACACAGAAGATCATCATCAATATCAATTGAGACAGTGACTATTTTTGGCCTATTGATTGAATTACACTATGTAAAAAAATTGCTAAAATGGCCTAATGTAAAAGACTAAGTAAAATGCATGCCACACACCTACCTGAGTTTTAAACTTTTGTGCATTGTAGAATATCATTAATATGTCTTTAACTCTGCATATTTTTAGCCCATAGGGTAAATTTATATGTAAATTGAAAAGTAACACATAGTATCATTCCTTTTACAGTAGTAAGGCTTGGATTGAGAAAAAATAGCATTTTAAGACCCTTTAAAAAATTAAGGGATGAAAATGATTTTTTTTCAAACCTAATTATTTGGATAATGGAAGCAAATCTTTAATCAAGATGCATTGATCTTCTAGGGAAATTCAATCATTAAGAAATGATAACAATTAGAGATGTTTGACTGAGTGTTCTATGTGTATTCCTACATGTCTTTTTTTCTACTCAAAGTTTGTACCCTCAGGTTTCTATAACTACTACTTATTGCAATGGAAAAGATTATTTCTGTGGCCCATAATTTATCTCCTATTATATCTTGACACCATATTCTTTAAAAGATGTGCATGCAGGTACACAGATGTGGGAGCAAAAAGTTCCGTGAGCTTCAACTACAAGTACATCCTATCTTGGTCTTACATTGTGTATCCCTTGAAGGTTTTGTTTAGGAACTGACACATAAAAAGTCTTATGTATTCTTTTGTTGAAGTAAATGAAAGACAGCATTTTAGAAACGAAGGTGAGTCCAGCTTAGAGAGGATTGTACAACATGCAGAACTGGATTGAGACAACTAACCTCATGTTGTTCTTCCTCCT
This sequence comes from Mandrillus leucophaeus, assembly GCF_000951045.1. Lineage (NCBI taxonomy): Eukaryota > Metazoa > Chordata > Mammalia > Primates > Cercopithecidae > Mandrillus > Mandrillus leucophaeus. The sequence goes on along the minus strand of NW_012105220.1, from coordinate 7,214 downwards.
TTGGCAGATTTTGCTCCATAGGTCACAGAGCCATGGATTCCATGTTTTTTTTAGGTCCGAATAGCAGGCTTCCTATAGATTCCCAAGGTTTTCTTTATTAGACAGGCAGGAATAGGAGAGCAGAGGACCAGAATCTGAGAGTGAAGAGTGTGCAGAAAGACCCAAATTCAACAAATATATATTAAATATCCACTGCATTCCAGACACTTTGCAACAATTTTCTCATGTTCCTCCTAAATGACAATATAAGACTCCTATAAGTAGGTGTTACAAGCCCATTTTACTGATGAGCAGACTGAAGTTTTGATGATGTACATAACCTAACCTGAGGGTATCTTGTGTAAAGGCCATCCTGAGATTTGAACTGAAGTCTCCTGACATTTAAGACATGATAGGGACTTTGAAATAAACAAATATCCAAAAGAATGGATAAGTCTGAATTAATCCTATTTGAGATGGTTCTGTCCTGTCCTCCTTCTGGTCTCCAATGAAAAACTTCCACAAACCAGGGAAGATTCAAATAAAACACAGAATTTTCTATTTGGAAAGGATACCTATATATATGAGAAACTTAGATACAAAGAGGTTAAATTATTTACCCAAGGCCACATTGTCACTAGTAGCAAACCCAAGTCCTGAATTCTCAGCCTGGGGTCTTTCAACATCCTTTCTAATAACCAATATTTGAATGAGATGGTAATTTTCTAATCAAACCTGATTTTCTCTAATCATATAGAACTGCTTTGGATGCTATTTTCATCTGCTAGGGCTGACATATCCAGAATATCACAGATTGGATGGCTTAAACAACAGAAATTTATTTTCTTCCAGTTCTGGGGGCTGGAAGTCCAAAGTCAGGGTGCTGGTGATGATGATTTCCAGACGTGTTTCTTCCTGGCTTGTAGATTGCTGCCGTTGTGCTGTGTCATCACATGCCCTTTCCTCTGTGCTCATGCACTCCTGGTATCTCTCCCTCCTCTTACAAGGATATCAGTCCTATTGGATTAGGACCCCATCCTTATGAACCTTTTTAAAGGCCCTATCTCTAAATACAGTCATATTGGGTACTAAAGCTTCAAAGTCTGAATTTTTTGGGGGACACACTTTAGTCCATAACAGATATATAATAGGTATTAAGTTGGCACAAAAGTAATTGTGGGTTCTGCCATTAAAAGTAATGTTCTACAAAAAAAAATAATTTCCTAGAACTATACCCATTACTTTTAATGGCAGAACCAATAGTTACTTTTGCAGCAACCTAATATATTAGAACAGTGGTTCCCTGTCAACGTAGATGGGGTAATTGACTTAACCACTTAGGTATGAAGTTGCAGCTGGATGTATTCACGTTTATTATTCACATAAAATCTGTGAAATGACTTTGGGACTGTGTTTGAATCGGAGAGGTGGGATTCGGGGAAGATACTTTACTTCAGTTTCTTACTTGTTTTGGTTCTCATACGAGCGAGTGACAAGGCCACTCACAAGAGCGACGTTCCTGATGCCAAACATCTGACATCCTTTACCTAGGCCCTGAAGCCAGCCCTTGAGCTGTGTGACTGAATGTCATCATTCTTTCTCCAAAGGGACTATACCAAAACCTGTCCAGGTTTGGTCAGCCAAACTCTTCTAATGTGGCAAAGAAAATGAAGATTTGGTCAGGATGGGAAGGAGCAGCAGAATCAGAAAGATAAAACTAGTATTCACATGTAGATGTCCTTTCACAAGAGCACTCACTTAATCCTAGCAAATATGCTGTGAAGTAAGTAATATCCCTATTTTTATACATGAGAAAATTGAAACTCAATAATGTTATGTAATTTGTACAGGTTTTTAAGTGGAGTGAATGGTGAAGTTTTGCTTTAAACTGGGTTTTTAAGTTCATATTCTTTTTTACCCATCTGTGTTAAATCCCTAAGTTATAAATAACAAAATATACCATTATTTTGTAGATTATTTTTTGACAATGGAGAAATGTCACTTGGCTATTCTGGTTGTCTCTATGTGAACTGTTAGGCATTTTAAAATGTGGAGTTTCAGTTGTGTACCAGTTGTGACTCATCCCACAAATATTTATTAAGAACTTTGTTTAAGGAACTGTTAGGCAGTACTAAAAAAATAAAGATGAACACTGTTCTTAAGTAGCTTACAGTATAGAAGAGAGAAAATATAAAGTTAAATACATGTAACGTAAAGCAGTAAGTGACAAGGGCCATCAGAGAGACAATGACCAGGTACTTGCGCAGTTAAAGAAGAGAAGGCTTTTAGACAGGAGTTCAAACCCCTAACCATGCCTGTGTGATCTTGATTCTCAGATTACATCATCCAGCCTATGCTCACCACTGTCTCAATGAAACAAACAAACAACAAAAAAAGCAGAGAATAATCAAATCAAAGGCAAACACCAAAAATGGAAGCTGTAACAAATCCAGAAATTTCACTGCAAAGCCTCAAGCGCACGTGGTAATTCAGAGGAATTCAATAAAGAAACCTTGTTTAGTAAAAGATTTTTTTAATCCTCTGCTAAATGATCCTTTGCTTGCTGTGAGCTACTTCTCTATGTGATTATTAGTTATCTTTCATAGATTCACCAGTGTTCAAATGAAATGTGAAATCTTATTCAAAGACAAATATATTGCAAAAATTTTAAATAACTTATTATGGTCCTTGGTAAAATTCTAGGGATCACCTATTGTATATAGAAATTTAACCCAAGACCTGCCACTACTCTGGTATTTATACAAAGAGCCACTGGAATGACCTATGAACAGAAAAGTTTTAAATGAAGCAGTATCCCTAAAAACTCTGCTATACCCATCTCATCAACCTCTTTCACTTTAGGAGGTGTTATGGGATTTTATTTCTTAACTTTCTCACATTTTTCTCTTCTTTTAGGAAATAGGCCTAATTGACTACAACCAAGGCTGCTACAAAACTAATGGGAAGAAAGAGACAAATAGTGTATGTAACTCAGTACATCATGAAGCTCTAATATGTTAGTGAATGTTTAATAATCAGTCATCAGCTATCTGTCTGTAGAGCTGTGATGTTACCCAAAAGGTAATGAGGTGGTCTTCATTCTTAGGATACTTAACGAAGCATCTATGGTAGGCAAGATAATGACCCAAGTCTCAAATATAGCCTTACTAGGGATTACTGCTTCAACATATGACTTGGAGGGTGAGGTGGGGGACAAATATTCAGTCCATAGCAACCATATACACTCTATATCCAGCTTTTTATTTTGCTATATCTTATCATTCCGTGTCTATGGTAAATATTACTACAGCATTTTAATTTAGTTCAGGCATAGAGTTCTGACATAAATGTACCCACAACTAATCCCCAATCATTGGACATTTAAATCTGTTTTTCTAATTTTTGCCTGGAAGAGACCATTTTATGATGACTATTCTTGTAGCTAAATCATTGCACTCATCCTTTCATTAGCAAAAAGTAGGTATTTCTTAAATTTCTTACTTAAAATTTTTAAATTGTCTTTCAGATATACAGATATCAAATTAATGGAAAAAATTTATTGTAATAAAAACGAATGCTTTTGATTTGTTCATTTCTTTGAGGCATGATGTACATGCAGTAAAATGCACACATCTTAAGTGTACAGCTTGATATTTTACATATGTGAACACCTATCTGAATACCACCCAGATCAAAACACAGAACATTTCCATCATCCCAGGAATCTCTTTTATTCCCCTTTTTCAGTCAGTAGCCCCTATCATCAGAAGTAAACATTATTCTGATTTTTATAACGATAGTTATGCCTGTTCTTGAAGTTCAAATAAGTGGAATCACAGAGTGTATATTAACTCTTTTAGGTTTTGATTTCTTTCATTCAGTGTGTTTTTGAGACTCATCCATGTTGTTTCTTGTGTTAGTATAGCTTCTTTTTAATTGCTGACAGTATTCGGTTGTATGGATATGTCATAATTTATCCTCTTGATGTACATTTGGGTTGTTTCCAGTTTTGGGTTATTATGAATAAAGTTGTTTTGAACATTCTAGTATTAGTCTTTGTGAACATATGTGCTCATTTCTCCTGGGTACACAGATCAGAGTAGAATTGCTGCATCATAGGAATGTTATGCCTAATTTTTTCAGAAACTGCCAACAGTTTCCCCAGTAGTTGTAATATTTTACACTCTACTCAAAATGTCTAAGTGTTAGGGTTGTTCCAAATCCTAGCTTTCACTTGATATAGCCAGTCTTTTTTTTTTTTTGAACCATGCTGGTGGGCATGTTGTAGGAATCCACTCATTTATTTTTTTCAATCTCAAAAAAGAATGTTTGTCTAAAATGATCGTAAATCACTAGATTTGAGGACATTTCGATTTTGTAGAATGAAAGAAAATATTAATAATATAACTTCTACTAGTCCTGCCTTTTAGTAGGTTAAAAAAAAAAAAAGACAAAAACAGAGAAAAAAAAAACCTGTCTATGCAGTTCAAATAAAACAGTTATTTTTCCTCCTTTTATTTTAAATGAGACTAGACATTCCCTTCTCCATTTTGAGGTTTGGCTTTTAAATCTAAATTTCTTGCTTTAAGTTGTAAATTTCATGACTTAGTCTGTCCAGCGGTAACAGTTTGTGCTGCTACAAGCAGAATTTCTCCTCCTTCCAATTATGCATGCATCCCAGTTTTTACTGCCTTCATCTCTGCTTTATGTTTTGTTGGTTATCATTTATTTCTGATCTTTAGTTAGAACTGGGCCACTGGGAGGTCTGGTTCCTTTAGAAAAGGCAGACACTGTACTTGCCTTATAGGACAGGCTGATGCTTCTGTCCTGGGTGGGGAGGCAGTTCATTTCCATTATTTTAATGGCAACATCCTTGGACCTTGTCATTTTCTGATGTGGACCTCATTTCCTTCTTTTTTTGATCCCATGGAGATGGGGCCAGAAACCTCTAAGTAGCACACTGAATAATTGGGCATGACTAAGCCACAGTAGCTCGGGGGAATAATTTTGTAGAGCTTTCTCTTGTCATTTAGCCCAGTTATTTGGTGTAGAGCTTTCCCAACATTTCTCTCCCAACAGAGATCTGACTCCCTTAATCTATATCAGATGTGATGAGGAAGCCTGGAGTTTATTTTGGACTTCATGATAGATTAGAAAATAAGCATACACAGAGCTTCTTTCTTGCTGTTGACAAGTGGTTTTATTTTGTTTTGACTCTTATACTGCTTTCCTGTAGTTCAGAGAGTTCTGTTGGATTCCGATGTTTTACAAAGCCTGGGATAGTGCCACACCCAGTAGGTGCTTTGATGAGGACATTTCCCTGATTGTTTCCCCACGTGGGTTGAAATGTGGCTCTGAAAGAACTGAGAGGAAAGAGCTTACATCTGCTAACCCTAGGATTTCACGGATGTAAGTGCTCTCTATAGACCACAGAAATATGCCTTTCTCTTAGTATAGGTTCTAAGAAAATGAAAAAAGAAAAATCTAATGTTAGGAACAAAATTAAGCAGACAGACTAAGATTGTTTGCTATCGTTTTGATCTTTCTTAGTGTTTGTAAATTATAGCCTGTTAAGGCATATCGCTTTGTTCACCTATTAGATATTTTGCTGTGTGGCGTTTAGCAAGTTGCATAACTTCTCTGTACTTCTCTTTATGGGAGTTGGTACTAATGATATACAAGGACCTTCTCACTTCAGAGGTCAGTGAGATACTGCATGGCATGGTGTCTAAGAGCACCATTCAAGAGTTCAAGAGCTGAACGGCCAGGGTTCAAATTCTTACCAAACATATGATATCTGAGTAAGTTACTCTCTTTTTTTGTTTTTTGTTTTTTGTTTTTATTTATTTATTTATTTATTTATTTTGTCTTTTTGTTTTTTTGAAATTTAGCCTCGCTCTGTTGCACCAGCTGGAGTGCAGTGGCACGATCTTGGCTCACTGCAACCTCTGCCTCCCAGGTTCAAGCAGTTCTCCTGCCTCAGCCCCCTGAGTAGTTGGAATTAGAGGCATGTGCCACCACACCCACTTAATTTTTGTATATTTAGTAGAGATGGGGTTTCATCTTGTTGGCCAGGCTGGTCTTGAACTCCTGACCTCAGGTGATCCACCCACCTCAGCCTCCCAAAGTGCTGGGATTATAGGCATGAGCCACCGCACCTGGCCATAAGTTACTCACTTTCTTGGTGCCCTAAGTAAAATGGTGATTATGATAGTGGCCACCTCACAAGATTCTAATTGTTATTTGGTGAAGGAAAAAAGCACTCCTAATTTCTCCTGGCATGGAATAATTCCTCTGAAAAGTTTGTTAAGATGTCTCTGTAATGTCTGTGGTAATTTGAATTTTCTTGTTTCCTAGGAACTGTATTCCAAACATTCTTTCTGGAATAAAGGGGAAGACAAGTTATTATTGACTTTTTGTTTAATGTAGTGCTTTAATTTTATTGAAATGGATTTATAAATCCAATTTATGTACACTTGTGGTGTTATGATATATATTGGTTTCGTCCACCGTTCCTGGCTCATAATGCCTAAAATCATTGAGATCTTCAAAGTGCTGTCTATTGTGTTTTTTGTCTGATAGGTTCAGAGTTACTGAAAAGACCAAGGCAGCATTAGAGGGTTGGGACTTTTATCCCCACCCCAACCTCTGGGGACGGGAGAAGGGCTAAAGGCCAAGCTGATCAGCAGTGGCCAGTGGTTTAATCAATCATGCCTATGTAATGAAGCCTCTGAGTGTAGAAATTCTTCCTTCTATAGAGGTTTGGTAAGAGTCTATTTTGTTTTCTTCTGGTTTTTCTAGGAGTCTGCATATGCATATACACATACTTATGTATAATTTAATACCTTTATATAAATGTAAATGCCTTTAAAGGAAAAAGAATCTTTTTGGTATTCGCTTCATTTTCCTTCATATGAATGGTTGACAGCACTCAAACCTAAATGCCTTACCATTTCTTTGTTTTGTTTTGTTTTTATTTTATTTATTTATTTTTATTTTTATTTTTTATTATACTTTAAGTTCTAGGGTACATGTGCACAATGTGCAGGTTTGTTACATGTATATACATGTGCCATATTGGTGTGCTGCACCCGTTAACTCATCATTTACATTAGGTATGTCTCCTAATGCTATCCCTCCTCCCTACCCCCTCCCCACAATAGGACCCGGTGTGTGATGCTCCCCTTCCTGTGTCCAAGTGATCTCATTGTTCAATTCCCACCTATGAGTGAGAA
>NW_012105219.1:0-2403 GCF_000951045.1 Mandrillus leucophaeus | reverse complement strand
TTTTTTTTCATGCAAAAACTGATCTAGAATCTTAAAGTGCTCCAGCTGAATTCTTTCCTAAGGTAGCATAGCAGGAACTCCTCACTTTGCAAATGAGAGCATGGAAGTCTAAAGAGTGTGTGATGAACTGTAGACCCTGCAGTGATTTGTGTATGTGTATGTTACACATACAGGTAAGACCCAGCTGTCCTCACCCACAATGCTGCATGTGCTCTGGTGATTCCACTGCTGTTTCCCTTTAGATGAAGGGAGATGTAGTAGTGACCCATCGAGATCCCAGCTACTGGCTTTGGGTAAACCAGAACCCTGTGGCCTTCCTGGCTCATAATATAATATGATGCACATCAGCTCCTCACAGCAATCCACTGATGCGGGAGAGAAGAGAGCAAAGGCCAGGTAAGCAGGCAGAGGACCTCTGCTTCTGGTTAGAACATAAGAGAAGGGGAGGGACCTTTGTTTTTGAGAGAACTGCAAGAAAAACTGGAACAAAATAAAAAGTGTGCTTCTCTACCAGGCTGGTTAAGAGCAGTGGGATGCAAGAAATCTTGGATGACCTGAACTCCAGACAGAAGTGAGCCCTTGATGGTGAGCAGCTTCCATACCTGGGGGAGGGAGCCAGATCCCCGAATTACAAGATGGAGAAGGGTCCTGCTGGAGCCGGGGAGACTCTGCAGGGATGGGGAGAGCTCCACTGAGCCTGACTGTGCCAGCTGGCGGGGTGGATGGCGTCTGGAGGCGTCCCAAACAAAGCACTCAGCTCAGTAATTCAGCCTGCCTAGACCACACCCGGTCCCAAATTTTGGTGAGGAGGTGGCAGTGGAAGAGAAACTGGAAAACATGCCCCGTGGTGCTTGGATTCAGAAGCCCAGAGTTTACCTCACAAGGAACCAAGGGCATCTGGAATCGCAGCTTAACGCCTTCTTACCTGAAATACTGACAAGATCAACAAGGTATCTCCACTGATACTGAAATGCAGAGCACACGAAAGGGCAAATATGCGAGTAACTATGAAAAGCTATTTTTCGTCATTGCTTCATTTCTTTGAAAGATGACTGTTCAAGGCAAAAATAATAGCAATATGCTATGGGATTTATGGGGTTTATAACATGTGTAGAGTAAAATATATGGCATCATAGCACCAAAGATAGAGAAGCAGGTAAATGTGAATATACCGTTAAAACCTCGTATCTGGGCCAGGTGCAGTGGCTCACGCCTGTAATCCCAGCACTTTTGGAGGCCAAGGCGGGCAGATCACAAGGTCAGGAGATGGAGACCATCCTGGCTAACACGGTGAAACCCCGTCTCTACCAAAAATACAAAAAAAAAAAAAAAAAAAAACTAGCCGGGCGTGGTGGCGGGCACCTGTAGTCCCAGCTACTCGGGAGGCTGAGGCAGGTGAATGGCGTGAACACGGGAGGCGGAGCTTGCAGTGAGCCGAGATGGCGCCACTGCACTCCAGCCTGGGGGACAGAGTGAGACTCTGTCTCAAAAATAACAGCAACAAACCTGGTACCTGACGTGGTAGAGGTTAATTTGGTGCATTTTAGGGTTGCAAATTATAATCACAAGAGCAATCATTTCAAATATAAAACAAAGGGGCTATTTTATTTTTAATCTCTTTTCTTCTCTCTCTCATTGGAAAGAAAAAGTGAAGGGACATGCTGCCCAGATGTGCCATCAGGATGGGGGCACTACTTCCCCTAGTTGCTGCAAGACCTAGACATTGTAGCCTCTTGCTGAGCCCCTCTCCAGAATTATTGTTGGTCCTAAGAAGCAGTCTCACCCAAAGATACACCCCTTACCTGGTGGCAGCCTGCATTCTATTACTCACTGATGAAGGGGCACAGGGTTCCAGCCCTCTTGCCTCAACTGGAAAGAGTCCAGTTCCAGAGTTCCCCACAGGATTGGCTGAGTCTGCTGTTGCAACTGGATCATAGTTTATTCCCCCTGCCCACTTCTGCTTCCCTCACCCCTTGCAGGGGGTGGTCCTGAGACCACTCCTAGGAAACCTCCTGCACACAGTCTGTTTGCTGGGGAACTTGACCTATGAACGTTGGTCCCAGCAGCATGTTGGAGCTGTCATCTGCTAGCTGCTGCAATGAGGACCTCATCACTGGTGGAAGGCACTTGCGATTATGATTCACTTGTTAAAATTTTCACTGGTGGTGAACTAGGACAAAATACCTGGGAAGAAACTGCTCTGGCAGATGCGAGATCTCAGGTGTTTAAGAGTTTTGGGGGAAATAGTAATTATATGAAATATGGAATCAGATGGTTGTTGCTAGAAGCTGTTAATTCATTAGAAAATTTTTTAAAAAGACTAAGTGATTAAACACCAATATAAGGCAAGGTATACATACCAGAGGACCTATTGGCTTTTATATGAAGCCTATGAAAAGACTA
>NW_012105218.1:2082-3996 GCF_000951045.1 Mandrillus leucophaeus | reverse complement strand
ATGGCACTGGAAAGAAAAAACTGTGAATTCAGATATGGAGCTTGCAGATATAAGACTCTGTTAGTACTTCAGAATAATTTAAGATGCCACTTATCAGCATCTGTCTGCTGGACAATAGGGCTTCTAAGAATCCTAATGGTGTGGTTCTACAGCACTTCGACTCCCAGTTCAATGCAGAGTGGGGCCTAAATGAAAAAGCTACACAGGTGTGACTTTTGTTTGCTTGCGTAGATGATACCTGATGCATAAGAAAGCTGCATCCTGGATAAATGAAGGTAAAAATGTATCTCTTAATTCTAAGGATTATAGTTCAAGAGTAACTCCTTCTCAGGAGCCTGAGCCACATTCATATCTCATTTTCATGATTTCTTGAAGTTAGAACATCTGATAAAATTGTTCAGGATCCTAGAGGCAGGTCAGTATACTTTACATGGGACAGGAGTATAAATAATTGTAGGCAAAAGACTGACTAATAGGTTTAAAGATGACAGCATGTTCTTCTGCCTTGAGTGGTCAAGTTTATTTTACCGTCCCTCGACTCTGGGTGACCCAGTGACTATTTACCTAATAGAAGGTGATAGAAGTAATTCTTAGCCAGTGGCAGGCTTAAGTTTTCAGAGGATCTAGGCCACTTTTACTTTTGCACTTTGGAGAGCTTTGAGCCACCACATAAGAAGTATAACATCATTGCAGAAGGGAATATGCTGTGAGAACATGGCCAGTGGAAAGGGCTTATGAATACATGGATACAAGGGAAATCCATTGCTATACTGTCTCCCATCAGGTCTCCAGACAACTCCAGCTCCATCTACAATGTGAGGGCAACTGCATGAGCAACCTTAGGTAAGACAAGCAGAACTTCCCATCAAGCTAAGAAAACCCACACAACGATGAGGGGAAACCAATGATGGCATTTTATACACTCTTTTCGGGTGGTTTATTATATAGCAATGAATAATTGGAGTATTCCCTATCACTGTCACTAGTTAACATTGTTTTAAAAATTCTTGCCAATGTCAATTGTCAAAAGAAAGATACAATAAATATCAAAATTGGGAGAAAAATATAAAATTCTTATTCTTAGTGCATATAATATGATTGCATGACTGGAAAATTTATGAGGTATTATAAATATTTGGTAAGTTAGTTCTCCAAATTAATACATAAAAACTATCTTTCTTATTATACAACAACCAGTTAGAAATACAATGGAACAATGCTATTTATAAAAATAATTGAAAGATAAAATATCCAGAAATAAACCTAACAGGAACTTTACAATATTTAGGTGAAGAAATTTTTACAACAGTTTCAGGATATAAAAGAATATGACGTTTAATGCATATCTTTTCCTTGTTTGAAAATATTCAGTATTTTTTGTTTACATTATTTGTGTAGTAATTGATAAATAAAATGTGCTCCACGTAAAATGTGATCCACATACTAACACAGTTATTCTCAATGTGATACAATTATGCTATATTCATCAGGAAAAACAGTCATGAGAAAAATATAAGGAAAACTATACAAAATAATATTTATGAGAGAGATCTAGAATGACCACATTTAGATACACAACATAAAGTTATAGTATTAAGTTTTGTGTTGAGAGAAGGACAATAAATGAGAGACTAAAATCTAGAGAAAGATGTAATAGATAGAAAATATGGGAAAATGCTGTTTATTTAGTCCTAGCTGGGGCAACTGGCTACCCCAATAAAGCTATATCTCAACTTCTTTCTTTATACTAAAATAAATTCCATATGGCTCAGAGATTTAAATATAAAAAAGAAACCATAAATGCGCCAAAGAAATAGAAACTTTTTTTCACAATTTTCAAATTAAAAGATCTTTTCCATGTGATATAAAACTTATGGAATAATTTGGTAAAATTTACCAAAATTAGAATTTATA
>NW_012105218.1:0-372 GCF_000951045.1 Mandrillus leucophaeus | reverse complement strand
ATAAATGAGAACATGTGATATTTGGTTTTTGGCTTCTGCATTAATTCACTTAGGATAATGGTCTCCAGCTCCATCCATGTTGCTCCGAAGGACATCATCTTTTTCTTTTTTGTGGCCATATAGTATTCCGTGGTGTCTATGTACCACATTTTCTTTATTCAGTACACTATTGATGGGCATCTAGTTTGACTCCATGTCTCTGCTCTTGTGAGTAGTGCTGCAATGAACATATACATGCATATATCTTTGTGGTAGAATGATTTATCTTCTTTGGGGTTTATATCCAGTAATGGGATTGCTGGGTTGAATGGTAGTTCAACTCTTAGTTCTTTGAGAAATCTCCAGACTACTTTCCATGGTAGCTGAACTAAT
>NW_012105217.1:5011-6543 GCF_000951045.1 Mandrillus leucophaeus | reverse complement strand
ACCCGGGAGGCAGAGGTTGCAGTGAGCTGAGATCAAGCCACTGCACTCCAGCCTGGGCGACAGAGCGAGACACTGGCTCAAAAAAAAAAAAAAAAAAGAAAAGAAAAAGAATCGACTCCTGTGCTTTGCTGGCAGCTCTGCTTCCCGCACCTGTTTGAACCTGTATCTCTAAGGGCAGTTTACAGATTGCAAACAAAAACTCACACAAGCATGAAATGTGGTCATTTGTCCAACCTGACCATGGACATAGGGGATTACTGTTATACTTTAAATGGAACAAAATAGGCCAGGCGCGGTGGCTCACACCTGCAATCCCAGCACTTTGGGAGGCCGAGGCGGGCGGATCACAAGGTCAGGAGATCCAGACCATCCTGGCTAACACGGTGAAACCCCGTCTCTACTAAAAATACAAAAACTTAGCCAGGCCTGGTGGCGGGCGCCTATAGTCCCAGCTACTAGGGAGGCTGAGGCAGGAGACTGGCGTGAACCCGGGAGACGGAGCTTGCAGTGAGCGAAGATCGCGCCACTGCACTCCAGCCTGGGCAACAGAGCAAGATTCCGTCTCAAAAAAAAAAATAATAATAATAAAAAAATAAATGGAACAAAATATTTAATACAGGTGATACCTGTTTGCCAGTGTGGGCCTCACATTTGAACGTTATGGTACAGAAACATGTTTTCATCCTTAATAAATCATAAAAGTTTATTAAAATGTTCTTTTTTTTTTTTTTTGACACCGAATTACACTCTTGTCACCCAGGCTGGAGTGCAAAGGCGCAATCGTGGCTCACTGCAACCTCCACTTCCTGAGTTCAAGTGATTCTCCTGCCTCAGGTACCCGCCACCATGCCTGGCTAATTTTTGTATTTTTAGTAGAGATGGGATCTCACCATGTTGGCCAGGCTAGTCTTGAAAAAATGTTCTGAAAGTGAAGTTTCCTTCCCTCCCTCCCTCCCCTCCTCCTCCTTTCTTCCTTCCTTTCTTTCCTTCCTTTCCTTCCTTTTCTTTCTTTCTTTTTATTTCTTTCTCTCTCTCTTTCTTTCTTTCTTTCTCTCTCTCTTTCTTTCTTTCTCTCTCTCTTTTTCTCTCTTTCTCTCTCTCTCTCTTTCTGTCTTTCTTTCTTTCTTTTCTTTCTTTCTTTCTTTTTCATGGTCTCGCTCTATCACCCAGGCTGGAGCGTAGTGGCACAATCTCGGCTCACTGCAACCTCCACCTCCCAGGCTCAAGTGATCCTCCCACACCAGTTTCCCCAGTAGCTGGGACTACAGGTGTGGGCCACCAGGACCGTCTAATTTTTGTATCTTTTGTAGAGACGGGGTTTCGCCGTTTGCCTCGGCTGCTCTCAAACTCCTGGACTCGAGCAATCTGCCCACCTCGGTGTCCTAAAGTGCTGGGATTATAGGTGTGAGCCACTGCATGCAGACTCTGAAACTGAATTTCTTTCTTTCTTTTTTTCTTGAGACAGAGTCTCGCTGCAGGCTGGAGTGCAGTGGTGCGATCTCGGCTCACTGCAAGCTCTGCCTGCCGGGTTC
>NW_012105217.1:0-756 GCF_000951045.1 Mandrillus leucophaeus | reverse complement strand
GTTAGCCAGGATGGTCTCGATCTCCTGACCTCGTGATCCACCCGTCTTGGCCTCCCAAAGTGCTGGGATTACAGGCTTCAGCCACCGCGCCCGGCCTTAATTTTGTTTATTTTTGTAGAGATGGGATCTCACTCTGTTGCTCAGGCCAGTCTGGAACTCCTGGACTCAAGCAATCCTCCTGCCTCGGCCTCTCAAAGTGTTGGGATTTCAGGCTTGAGCCACTTTGCCAGGCCTGAACTACTTACCATAATGATCTAGTAATCGTATCTCCACTTTACTGAGTGCCCGCACACCATGGCCTGGTGACTCCATCTCCGAGCCAGACTTCTCTATGTGAAGCACAGATCTGATGGCATCATCTTCCCTGTCACCTACAGAACAGAGTCACAATTCCTCCTGCCTTTGAGGCTCCCTCCCAAGTCTAGCCCTAGGCTCATATCCTGCTAGTTTCTTTTCCCTCTGCTCTGGGCCGGGCGTGGTGGCTAACGCCTGTAATGCAAACACTTTGGGAGGCCGAGGCTCAGGTGGATCACCTGAGGTCAGGAGTTTGAGATGAGCCTGGCCAACATGGTGAAACCCTGTCTCCACTAAAAATACAAAAATTAGCCAGGTATAGTGGCACATGCCTGTAATCCCAGCAACTTGGGAGGCAGAGGCAGGCGAATTGCTTGAACCCCGGAGACGGAGGCTGCAATAAGCCGAGATTGTGCCACTACATTCCAGCCTGGGTGACAGAGTGAGACCCTGTCTCAAAAA
>NW_012105216.1:4789-5573 GCF_000951045.1 Mandrillus leucophaeus | reverse complement strand
CTTAGAGAAATATTACTCTTAGGTTATTAGGATGCTGATTTAAATTTGGAGTATGTTAAGTGCTAAACATGACACTATCTCACAGTTGATTAATAAACTGACATCATGTGTCGTGTGATGGCTGTTAATCACATTTGGCCACTTACGTGAGATAGTGGCAGCTTTAGCACTTAAATATATAAGTATATTGATAAGGATATTGATTATATGTATATTATAATGAAGTATATTGATTATAAGTATATTAATTATGATATATAATTACATATGTGGCATTCCTGCCAAAATGTTTAACATACTATAAATCAAACCATGAGGAAGCAATCACATATTTCCAAAGTGAGCCCTGTTTTGTAGCAGTAACTGGTCAGTATGATGATAGGCAAAATAAAGACTGGAAGCAATTTAGATTTAAGGAGATAATGGGACCTGACAGCTAAATGCAACGCATGATTCTTGATTGGATCCTTTATCAAAACAAAATAGTCAGTAAGGACATTATTGGGACAATTGGGATGATTTTAATATGGACTGTATATTGAAAATAGTATCAACATTAAATTTATTGAGTGTGATAATTGTATTATAGTTGTATAGAATAATGTCCTTGTTCTTAGGAATTACATGCTAACGTATTTAAGGGTGAATTGTTATAATGCCTACCTTTTTCAGAAGATTCAGCCAAAAAAATGTCATATGCTTAATATATATATGTGTATGTGTGGCAAAGTGTTAATGATTATGAGCTCTGTGAAAGTCATATGGGTGTTCATTGTACTAGTTT
>NW_012105216.1:0-634 GCF_000951045.1 Mandrillus leucophaeus | reverse complement strand
TTTTCTTTCTTTTCTTTTCTTTTTTTTTGAGATGGGGTCTCACTCTATCATCCAGGCTGGACTGCAGTGGTGAGGCACTGCAACCTCTGCCTCCCAGGATCAAGCGATTCTCCTGCCTCAGCCTCCCAAACAGCTGGGATTACAGGCACACATCACTACTGCCCGGCTACTTTTTGTATTTTTAGTAGAGATGGGGTTTCACCACGTTGGCCAGGCTGGTCTTGAACTCCTGACTTCAAATGATCCACCCGCCTTGGCCTCCCAAAGTGCTGGGATTACAGGCGTGAGCCACCGTGCCTGGCCCTAATTCTTTCTTTCTGGGAATCTGTTTTTGTATTTATCTGTGTGACTGGATCAGAGGTTATGTGTCAAAGTGACCTTGTTATGGCTTCTAGAACATTTACTCCTTATTATAGGTGAATGCTCATTTGATATCTGGACATGACTAAAAAGTTGATACACTGACCAGCCAAAATCTCACCTTGCTGTTGGGCACAGGAGCCCAAAACTGAATTCAGTTTTTTGGGAACAGCTATCTACTCTTGTGACTTCAGACTGAGTTTGTGTTCTTAAAGCTACTAGTGACATTTATAGATGCTGCTGCTGAGCTAAATGTAAATGTCATGTATTCCTT
>NW_012105215.1:6272-7450 GCF_000951045.1 Mandrillus leucophaeus | reverse complement strand
AGTAATGGGAGTTTTTCCTGGAGGAAGAGATGTTTGAGCACCAAGAGCAAAAAGAAGTGGACCAGGCAACAAAAATAGTACAAAGGCTTCCTGGCAAAAAAGAAAAACGAAACAAAAAAACTGCCTGCCTAAAATGCAGAGAGAGAACCATCAGGTTATTCATGTAGATTGCATTGACAGTATGTACACTCCCAATAATAATCAGAGAACCTAATTTTTTTTAGTACAAAAGAAATAGATATATGTACACATACTAATTCCTTTCATCCTCACCATTTCCCAATTTGCTACGTTCTCGTTATCTATGCTTTACACAAGAGAAAATTGAAGCTGAGAAGTTAATTAATGTGCCAAAGGTCGTGTTATTAAGAAACAGTAAAACTGACATTTGAACTGTCTTCCTGACTCCACAATCGATACTCTTTACCAGCTATTGGTGGTGGAATAGTTAAATATTGATAAGATCAATTCATGAAGACAAAAGATTTTCAAATGTCAAGCTCTTTGCCATGTAAATTAAGCGTTATGATTGTCAACTATGTGTGCCCACTATGGGGAGATATAACCTTAGTTTTTATTTGTTCTGCCATATCGTCAAGATTTGAAAATCATATGTGATGAACACAAGTCAAACAAAGTATAATCAAGAATGTTTTGTAACTCTAGCTAGTTTGCATGTTCATCTGATTTATTTTAATTTTGCTTGTTTTAGATCAATGTTCTTTTTCATTTATATAAAAAATTAGGGCCTTAACATTGATGCCAACAGTGCATTTTGGAAATACATTAAAATTTAATATATATTTTTACTTAGATGATAGTCTGTTGAGAAACATTCTTTGCCTCATATAAAACGGAAGTGAATTGATGTGAAATAACTGATGCACAAGTAATACATATCCTTTCCCTATGGTCATTGATGATGTCATTAACCTCTCCCAATTCTCTTTGCTTCTAAGGATAAAATGGCTTTGGAATCCTTTTTTAACATAGTGTTCCAGGTAATACAAGATATTAATCAGATAATCAAATGTTTCTTTTTTATGACCTGGAAAACCAGAGTTTTATCAACCTGTGTTGGAGTTTCAGGGTACAAATTGTTACGTAGTAAATAATTCACAAAAATCATTATAATGTTAATTTACTCAACATAAGCTTATAGAAGAATTCCTCATCGC
>NW_012105215.1:0-652 GCF_000951045.1 Mandrillus leucophaeus | reverse complement strand
AGAAAAGAGAGAAAGACTTGACTTTAGTACTCCAGCTTAATAATAAACAGTGTTGAATATAGGTGCTAGACAAATGACGACAAATGTGACGTGCCCTCCAGAAAGTGTTATATGGGTAGGGCTAGTCATAGATTTATGCTTTACATTACGACCTAGTACAATTCCTGTTAAATAACAGAAATTTGATAAGATGAAAACATTTGATGAAATTTGGTAAGATGAAAAAATTTGGTAAGGATGAAAACATACTCATCCTGAAGGCTTACTGAGTATTCCACAAAGTATTAAGTACACAGCTTCCTTAAATAATTCACAAAGGATTAAATAATCTACAAAATTATTTCATGAGCCACATTCTTAATTTTCTAGAATATCCTTATATTTGCATATATATCGAGAGAGAGAGAGAGAGACAAAACGTACATGCTTGGTATTCATAAGGCATGTGTATAAAAACTTACAGACTTCTCATAATCATAAATGCAGAAATAGCTTCAGAGGTTTGTGAATTTTCTCTGAAGTACAATTCTACCAAAAATTACATATCTGATGCTATGTGTTCAAACTAAAAGTTAGCTGTCTTTTTAACTTTCACCTATAATTTATTTCTCACTTTCTGGAAGCTTTTACATTGCCTCAAGGACTCTCATTG
>NW_012105214.1:392-1223 GCF_000951045.1 Mandrillus leucophaeus | reverse complement strand
CCTTTTTCACCATAGCCCTCTATGGGCTTCCAAATATCACTTTACGAATTCCACAAGAAAAGGCTTAGCGAGCGGCTTTTTATGGGGAAAGCTGTAGCTCTGTGAGATGATTTCACAAAACACTAAGCAGTTTCTCAGAAAACTTCTTTCCAGTTTTCATCTGAGGATATTTCCTTTTTTACCATAGCCCTCTATGGGCTTCCGAATATCACTTTGCGAATTCCACAAGAACAGGATTAGCGAGCGGTTTCTTGAGGGGAAAGCTGTATCTCTGTGAAATGAATTCACAGAACACTAAGCAGTTTCTCAGAAAGCTTCTTTACAGCTTTCATCTGAGGATATTTACTTTTTAACCTTAGCCCTCTGTGGGCTTCCAAATAAAACTTTTCAAATTCCACAAGAACTGACTTAGCAAAAGGCTTCTTGAGGGGAAAGCTGTAACTCTCTGAGATGACTTCACAGAACCCAAACAAGTTTCTCCGAAAGCTTCTTTCTCTTTGTTGCCGGAGGATATTTCTTTTGGCTCTATATTTTTCATAGGTATCCGAAATAAATGTTCTCAGATTCCAAAGAAATAAGGCTAGCAAAGAGATCCACGGAATACAGATGTAACTCTGTGAGTGGAAGTCACACATCACAAAGCAGTTTCTCACAAAGCTTCTTTCCAGTTTTTCTCCAATGATATTTCCTTTTTCACCATAGCCCTCTATGGACTTCCAATTATCACTTTGCGAATTCCACAAGAACAGGCTTAGCGAGCGGCTTCTTGAGGGGAAAGCTGTCTCTCTGCGAGATGAATTAACAGAACACTAAGCATTTTCTCAGAAAGCT
>NW_012105214.1:0-342 GCF_000951045.1 Mandrillus leucophaeus | reverse complement strand
TTTCATCTGAGGATATTTCCTTTTTCACCATAGCCCTCTATGGGCTTCCAAATATCACTTTGCAAATTCCACAAGAACTGTCTTAGCGAAGGGCTTCTTGACGGGAAAGCTGTAACTCTGTCAGATGATTTCACAGAACACAAAGAAGATTCTCAGAAACCGTCTTTCTCTTTGTTATCGGAGGATATTTCCATTGGCCAAATAGTCTAAAAAGGGATCCGAAATATCTGTTCTCAGATTCCACAGAAATAAGGCTAGCAAAGAGATCCACAAAATACAGATGGAACTCTATGAATAGAAGTCACACATCACAAAGCAGTTTCTCAGAAAGCTTCTTTCCAG
>NW_012105213.1:3276-4964 GCF_000951045.1 Mandrillus leucophaeus | reverse complement strand
GACCCACCGCTCACATCCTGCTATGCAATCCACTTCCTAACAGGCCATGGATAGGTACCAGTCTGTAGCCAGGAGCATTAGGGACCCCTGCCCTACTCCACTAAACTAGGGACTCCCCAAAGAAAATAATAGTCCTTTAAGTAACCCCTTTATCTAACAGTCCTCAACATCATCTTTGCCATGTTTGGTAGGTTTCACATACACTGAGAATCCCAAAGACCTTATAAAAACTATCTATCTTATAAATATAATAATGAAACTGGGCATTCTGTGCTCAAAACCATCAAAATTTTATTTTACAGAAGTAATAAAACAAGAATAAAAAAATAAAATAGTTTAAAAATAAACTTTATCTGGTAGTGCTTATCTTCATATTTATTAGAAAATGCTATAAACATAATTTTATGGTAATTCTAATTGATATTTTCATTTAGTACAAGACTATTGTTGATTAATGATAATATCTTTTTAACAGTTAAACTTATTTTAAAGCTTAGTATTTTTCTATTATTTTGCTATTGGTGGATCATTAGCAATACTAAACCATATTGATAAAGATTAAGGTAACATTGTGCTTTTACTTCAAGAATATAAAGTAAAACTAAAGTAATGGTTAAAGGAATCCACAGGTATGAATGTGGTGTGGTATGCCTATTACTTTTCCAAATCAGTTAGGAAAACGGAAGCAACTTAGAAAACAAAAAAGAATATCTTAGATTCCACATTTCCTCAGGTCAGCTGTCCTCTAGTTTTTGTTGCTATTGAAATCGTGGTAGATCTTAACCAAAGTAATGACATACAGGCCAGATAAAAAGGCAGTCAAGATTTGGAGTTGGCTGATAATATATCTTCTAATCAGGCGTCTAGAGGAAGACATTTTTTTCATATGTCATCCACAAAATAGTGTATATATCTCATTTTAAAAGTAACAAAGTATCTTTCTTTCTAAAATAAATTATACATGTTTTATATTTTATGCCTTTCATTTAAATGCCAATGTTATTCCATGAGTTAAATTCAAGGACTATAAGAAATAAACTCCATGAAAAGAGAGCCATTTTTTACTTGTGCAGCAGAGTGTATTCAGTACCTGGTAACACACAAACAGAGTGTATTCAGTACCTGGTAACACACAAACAGAGTGTATTCAGTACCTGGTAACACACAACACAATCCTCCAATGAATATTTTTAATATAAGCGAATATTAGTATACGAGTAATTTAAGATTTTAAAGGTTTTGAAAAATATACATCAAATCTTGTAAAAACATAACTTATAACTTCTGCACTAATATATTCCTGAAAATATGATAAAATAATATTTCTAATATAGGAAATTATAAAATTATCCTTAATGGTATGTACCCTATTATTACCAACACATTTGTAAATGATTATATATTTTATACAGTAGTTTGTTATGACAGTATTCTGGATGAAAACTCAGCTCCAAAGGACAATGGTTAGTTAAATAACTTGTAAGTCTAAATACCTCAATTTGTATTTTGTCTTATTTTTGGTAAATATACATAAATAAACATTCAAAACCTAATATAAAATAAAATAACTTTTCTGATGTATATAAAATCAGTGAATGAATCTGAGGCAGTTCATTTCGTTCTGCTACAAACTGAAGAAAAACAAACTGGCATAAGCAGTAATTAAATTTAAGGCAATGCTTTGCAAT
>NW_012105213.1:0-1769 GCF_000951045.1 Mandrillus leucophaeus | reverse complement strand
TGAAGGAGATTGGACTTGACTACTGTGCCCTTGCCCAAAGGAGTCCTATGTATCCATTACATAGATTACATACTCACTGTGGCCCTCAATGAGCAGACCACACAAGAGGCGTTGGATTTAATAGTCACAGATATGCAACAAACAGGCTAGGAAATTGACCCCAACAAAATTCAGGGACCAGCCCAACAGGTGACCTTTGTAAAGTCCACCTGGGCTAGAATCCAAACTAGATGCCAGAGACTCTCTGTCAAAAATTGTTAGCATTAACCTGACCAAATATGAAAAAGAAGGACCAATATCCGATTGGACTTTTTAGATATTGGTGATGACACATAACCCATCTGGGCATTCTGATGGTCCCTCCCCACCAGATAACCAGAAAAGCAACTATTTTCCATTAAGGGCCCAGGGAGGATAAGGCATTCCAGGCTTTATAGCAATCTATTACTCAGGCCTTGTCCCTAACCCATTAGAACCTGCCTACCCATTTGAATTACAAGTCTAAGTGTTGGGAGATCAAGCTGACTTAAGCCTTTGGCAAAAATAAAAAGAACAGTAGGGTTCAATAAGCCCTGGGTTTCCAAACTCATAGGTCCCCAAAACAACCACATACTACATCCTATTTGGAAAACAGATTTTAGACTGTTATTGGGCCCTGGTGGAAACTGAAAGGCTGACCCAACATGCTGTGGTTGTACACTGACCAGAATTTCCCATTTTGTCCTTGGTTAACAGCAGCCTAGACATTAGAGAACATCAGCCTAGCAAAGCTGCTTCATCAAATAGAAATGGTACATCCAAGACTGGGCCCAGATTAGGCAAGTTGCATGAGAAGGTGACCAGATATCCTGCAGGTGGAATGGTGTCTAACCCATTCAACTGCAATGGCAAATAAAAATCACAATTACAGGATGCAGGCTTTGATACCTTCTACTGGATTACAAATGGCTTTACAAAGCTGAAGCCTTGAGGAGGGAAGTGGATTTTAGCCAGTGTCAACATGAAAACGGGAGGCATCATCACAGAATGTAGATGGTTGCGGTTCCTAATGCTGTGAGTTAAATGCAGTTTGGCTAGTGGTGTCCCACACCCTTGACACTGAATCGTGCTACATCTTTACTGACTCTTAGGAAGTAGCTAATGGCATGGCCATATGGTTATGATCTTGGCCAGGTTAACTGGACAATCAGAGGCGCCCCTGTTTAGGATGCTATAATTTGGCAGAAACTGACAATATACTCCAACCTATTTGTCACCCATTTTGACGGACACAAGAAAGGTCCATACATCAAGAAACATCCATGGAATTAGCAATAAATCAAAACTGCACTGAGGGCCTGGGTGTGGGTGCTTACACCAGTTATCCCAACACTTCGGGAGGCTGAGGTGGGCAAATCACTTGAAGTCAGGAATTTGAGACCAGCCTGGCCAACATGGCGAAAATACATCTCTACTAAAAATACAAAAATTAGCCAGGCTTGGGGTACGTGCCTGTAATACCAACTACTCAGGAGGCTGAGGCACAAGAATCGCTTGAATCCAGGATGCAGAGGTTGCAGTGAGCCAAGATCACACCACTGCACTCCAGCCTGGGTGACAGAGCAAAACTCTATCTCTAAAAAATAATAATAATAAAAAATAACAATTGCACTGAAAAATCGGAGACAGTAGACGTCAGTGAAGTAGCAGACATTGCACATATTGTCCCAGTTACATTTTGGGTCCATCAGCAAACAGACCAGGACAACACTGCCACTATTACTCATTGG
>NW_012105212.1:0-1807 GCF_000951045.1 Mandrillus leucophaeus | reverse complement strand
GGCAGAATTGAGGTAAATGCTTCGTCACCATTAATTTTAAGATATTAAAATTAATATAAATATATAAATATACAATATATAAATATATAAATACCAAATTGAATATCATTGTACTCTAATATCCAAGTGACATTTAAGAGAATCTAATAAAATGTATTTTTTCCTTCTCTATTGTCTTATAGGATAATGTAAAGGGTGAAGACAAATATCAAAAATCCAAGGAGAATGGTACAAGTGTATGATAAAATCCATGTAGTGATGAGGAATGGTGTTAAATAATATATAAAACTCACAATATAAGAATGTTTGAAGGTGATGAATGTTTGATTTTAGTAGTATAAATGTCTTTCAGTTAAAATGATCTATAAAGTTTTATGAATGTATCTGCTTTTGAAAATTGCTTGTAATTCCTAGCCTTCAAATTATTAAATACTCCTTGAGTGAAATAATTTTGCATTGCAAACTGTTTTAGGAAGAACTTTGTTATACTTTTAACTCCAATAAAGTTCGTAAATTTAATCGACTGTAGTATTCAAGTACCAAATTTCTTTTATTGAAATGCATAAAATTTTTTAATTTTTATATGTAGAGTTATTAGATTTAAAAATTTTTAGTTCATCTGTCGAAATTTCAGTCAAAATCATAAAACAGCATGATGCTTAATTTTTGCAAGTTTTTGGAAACAATTTTTTTTTTACTCATCACCAAAAAATCCCATTTGATCAGTCTCTAAAAACATTCATTAAAAATTCAGTTTAGACTGGGTGCGGTGTCTCATGCCTGTAATCCCAGCATTTTGGGAGGCCGAGGCAGGTGGATCACCTGAGGCTAGGAGTTCAAGATCAACCTCATCAACATGGTGAAACCCCGTCTCTTCTGAAAATAGAAAAATTAGCTGGGCATGGTGGTAGGTGCCTGCAATCCCAGCTACTTGGGAGGCTGAGGCAGGAGAATCACTTGAACCCAGGAGGCAGAGGTTGTAGTCACCCAAGATCATGTAACTCTACTCCAGCCTGGGCAATAAGAGTGAAACTCCATCTCAAAAAAAAAAAAAAAAAAAAAAATTCAGTTTATCCAAAAGACAGTATATCAGAAAGAAAGAAGCAATAGAGATCTAGTAGTGTTCTTGCATGCATTAGACTTTACGTAATATTAGTTATCCTGATGTCAATGTTACTGCTTTCAATTAATTTCTCTACTTTCCCAGAATAACATCTACATTGCTTTTAATTTTGAGGGTTTTTTAAAAAAAAAAACGCAGTGAATGTCAAATGTACAGTTTAGTACCAAGCCGGTAGATGTCAGTATGATGCCTTAAGTTAAGTCTTCTTTAATTAAAGATAATTTTTAAAAAATTAACCTGTGTACTTCCTGCAGAATTTTAGTGGATACATGAGGCAACTTTACTGTAGAGTAAAAACGGTAGGAAATTTGAGAGGTTCTCAACAGAGGGTGAATTTATCCCTTAGAGGACATTTGGCAGTGTCTAATGAGGTTTTTTTGGTGTCACAATTTGGTGGGTGCTGCTGGCAGCTAGTTGGTGGAGGCCAAAGATATCACTAAACATCCTTTGTTGCAGAGAACAGTCCCCCACAACCAGGAATTATCCAGTCAAAAATGTCAATAGTGTCCAGTTTCAGAAACCCTGCTTTAAAGGAATGTAAGGTTAAATGACATTTTGTCTTCCAAGTTTTACCAGTGAAAATTTAATAAATCCATAAGAGATTATTAGGATTTTTGTATTTAAAATAACTTTTACTGGAATGTTTCACTGTCATATAAATATAGTTGTATTGGAGTTTTGTTT
>NW_012105211.1:5339-6381 GCF_000951045.1 Mandrillus leucophaeus | reverse complement strand
TTTGTTTGTTTGTTTGTTTGTTTGTTTTGAGACGGAGTCTTGCTCTGTTTCCCAGGCTGGAGTTCAGTGGCACAGTCTCGGCTCACTGAGACCTCTACCTCCCAGGTTCGAGCGATTCTCCTGCCACAGCCTCCCGAGTAGCTGGGATTACAGGCATGCACCACCACACCTGGTTGATTTTTTGTATTTTTAGTAGAGACGGGGTTTCACCATGTTTGCCAGGCTTGTCTCAAACTCCTGACCTCAGGTGATCTACCCGCCTCGGCCTCCCCAACTGCTGGTGAGAGACAGGACTAGCTGGATTTCCTAGGCTAAGAATCCCTAAGCCTAGCTGGGAAGGTGACTACATCCACCTTTAAACACAGGGCTTGCAACTTAGCTCACACCTGACCAATCCGATAGTAAAGAGAGCTCACTAAAATGCTAATTAGGCAAAAACAGGAGGTAAAGAAATAGCCAATCATCTATTGCCTGAGAGCACAGCGGGAGGGACAATGATCGGGATATAAACCCAGGCATTCGAGCCAGCAATGGCAACCCCCTTGGGGTCCCCTCCCTTTGTATGGGAGCTCTGTTTTCACTCTATTTCGCTCTATTAAATAATCTTGCAACTGCACTATCTTCTGGTCTGTGTTTGTTACGCCTGGAGCTGAGCTTTGGCTGGCCCTCCACCACTGCTGTTTGCCGCCCTGGCAGACCCACCACTGACTTCCATCCCTCTGGATCCAGCAGGTTGTCTGCTGTGCTCCTGATCCAGCGAGGCGCGCACATTGCCGCTCCTGATCAGGCTAAAGGCTCGCCATTGTTCCTGTGAGGCTAAGTATCTGGGTTCATCCTAATCAAGCTGAACACTAGTCACTGGGTTCCACGGTTCTCTTCCATGACCCACGGCTTCTAATAGAGTTATAACACTCACCACATGTCCCAAGATTCCATTCCTTAGAATCCGTGGGGCCAAGAACCCCAGGTCAGAGAACGCAAGGCTTGCCACCATCTTGGAAGCGGCCCACCGCCATCTTGGGAGCGCTGGGAGCAAGGACCG
>NW_012105211.1:0-1469 GCF_000951045.1 Mandrillus leucophaeus | reverse complement strand
TTCTCGGTGCTATGTGGCACTCTGTTGTGCAAGTACAGCACAATCTGTTTATGCACTCTCACGTTGCTTCACATCTCCGTGGTTTCTGGCTTTCGTTTTTTACAATAGCGCTGCAATGAATGCTGCTGCACACACTGTTGAGCTCATGCACACTTTTCTGCTGGGTGAGGATCTGAGTGTGAAATTGCTGGGTCTTGGGTTCAAGTGCTCTACATATTTTTGACCATGTTACTGTGACTCAAGAAGCCCAGGAACAGAATTCTAGGCACCAGAACCACACACATTACAGCCTCTGAGTTTTATGGCCTCTGTGCCATTTGTCCAGTCACTTCATTTGCAGATGAGATTCTGCAACTCAGGCTGGAAAAGCGACCTGGGAAAAGTCACACAAGTCAGAGGCAGAGCTGGAATTTCCTCCAGGTTTCCTCATTTCCAGGCCAGTATAGATCAAGACCTCCTAGTACTCACATGAAGAAACTCTCCTTTCTGCTCTAGGAATGATCACACACCATTCCAATCTGGATACCAAATGTCATTGTTTATTAAGTGTGTGCAGTGTGCCAAGCATATTGTGTCATATGTTTACATGTGTCATATATTTATATTACATATGATCTCTGGTTCTTAAAACAACCCTTTAAGACAGGTCATACCAAACCCATTTTTCAGATGGGAAAATGAGTTCAGAGGGGATGATTAGCTTGTTCAGGTTTTCCAGTTTCCTTAGGAAGTGGCAGAGCTAGATCTGAACTCTGCTTATGACTACTTGGAGGATGGAGGAGTGAACTCCTTTTTATCAGACCCTGGCTACTTTGGCCCCAGGAGAAGCTTTCTCCCCCTCAGGCCCTGGGGTTCCTCCAAAGAAAGGAGACTCCCAGCTTTCCATGTGACAAAAAGCGGGCAATTGAACATGGCAAGCCCTTAGTAAGCCTGCAGGTTTCTCTGTAAGGACTGATTCAGAAAGCGGGCTGACAGCCACTGCACTGATAGCAGTTTCTATTCTAAAACTGCAGAAATGGTGAACACTTGCCCCCAAAACTCTCCCCAGAAGCCTTTAGGACAGTGAGGCTGTGTTCAGAAACTAATTGCACCCATATCTGAGGAGCTACGACATGAACTGCATTTTTCAGAGGATCTTTATAGAGAGCTACCTTACCTCCCTGTCCCGTATCCTTGATGAGAGTTAAAAAAAAAAAACTGAGAAAAAGATAAATGACAATCATCGACGTGTATCAGACATTACTTATAATTCCTGACAATATATACTTAATTGTATATTACATACTTAATTCTGTAATACTTATGTTGTGTCATATACTGATGAATCACTTTTTTTTTTTTTTGCTTTTTATGAGACAAGATCTTAATGTGTCACCCAGATTGAAGTGCAGTGGCAGGATCTTGCAATCTCAGCTTACTGCAAGCTCAGCCTTCCAGGCTTAAGTGATCCTCCCACCTTACCCTCCCAA
>NW_012105210.1:2759-3504 GCF_000951045.1 Mandrillus leucophaeus | reverse complement strand
TGTGCTGCACCCATCAACTCGTCACCACCCATCAACTGGTCATTCACATCAGGTATAACTCCCAATGCCATCCTCCTCCCCACCCCCTCCCCATAATAGACCCCGGTGTGTCATGTTCCCTATCCAGAGTCCCAGCGATCTCATTGTTCAGTTCCCACCTATGAGTGAGAACATGTGGTGTTTGGTTTTCTTGTGATAGTGTGCTGAGAATGATGGTTTCCAGCTGCATCCATGTCCCTACAAAGGACACAAACTCATCCTTCTTTATGGCTACATAGTATTCCATGGTGTATATGTGCCACATTTTCTTAATCCAGTCTGTCACTGATGGACATTTGGGTTGATTCCAAGTCTTTGTTATTGTGAATAGTGCTGCAATAAACATATGTGTGCATGTATCTTTATAGCAGCATGATTTATAATACTTTGGGTACATACCCAGCAATTGGATGGCTGGGTCATATGGCATTTCTAGTTCTAGATCCTTGAGGAATTGCCATACGGTTTTCCAAAATGGTTGAACCAGTTTACAGTCCCACCAACAGTGTAACAGTGTTCCTATTTCTCCACATCCTCTCCAGCACCTGTTATTTTCTGACTTTTTAATGATTGCCATTCTAACTGGTGTGAGATGGTATTTCATTGTGGTGTTGATTTGCATTTCTCTGATGGCCAGTGATGATGAGCATTTTTTCATGTGCCTGTTGGCTGTATGAATGTCTTCTTTTGAGAAATGTCTATTCAT
>NW_012105210.1:0-705 GCF_000951045.1 Mandrillus leucophaeus | reverse complement strand
ACACCTTAACATCACAATGGAAAGAACTAGAGAAGCAAGAGCAAACACTTTCAAAAGTTAGGAGAAGGCAAGAAATAACTAAGATCAGAGCAGAACTGAAGGAGATAGAGACACAAAAAGCCCTCCAAAAAATCAATGAATCCAAGAGCTGTTTTTTTGAAAAGATCAACAAAATTGATAGACCACTAGCAAGACTAATAAAGAAGAAAAGAGAGAAGAATCAAATGGACGCAATAAAATATGATAAAAGGGATATCACTGCCAACCCCACAGGAATACAAGCTACACTCAGAGAATACTATAAACACCTCTTCCCAAATAAACTAGAAAATCTAGAAGAAATGGATAATTTCCTGGACACTTACACTTTCCCAAGACTAAACCAGGAAGAAGTTGAATCCCTGAATAGACCAATAGCAGGCTCTGAAATTAAGGCAATGATTAATAGCCTACCAACCAAAAAAATCCAGAATCAGACGGATTCACAGCCGAATTCTATCAGAGGTACAAGGAGGAGTTGGTATCATTCCTTCTGAAACTATTCCAATCAATAGAAAAAGAGGGAATCCTCCCTAACTCATTTTATGAGGCCAACATCATCCTGAGACCAAAGCCTGAGAGAGATACAACAAAAAATGAGAATTTTAGACCAATATCCCTGATGAACATCGATGCAAAAATCCTCAATAAAATACTGGCAAACCG
>NW_012105209.1:1902241-1915399 GCF_000951045.1 Mandrillus leucophaeus | reverse complement strand
CCTGGCTAGGAAAAGGGATTCCCTTCCCCCTTGCACTTCCCAGGTGAGGTGATGCCTCACCCTGCTTCAGCTCTCGCTGGTCGGGCTGCAGCAGCTGACCAGCACCAATTGTCCGGCACTCCCTAGTGAGATGAACCCAGTACCTCAGTTGAAAATGCGGAAGTCACCTGTCTTCTGTGTCACTGGCGCTGGGAACTGGAGACTGGAGCTGTTCGTATTCGGCCATCTTCATCTTTGTGGTTTTATCTACCTTTGGTCTTTATGATGGTGACATACAGATGGGGTTATGGTGTGGATGTCCTTTCTCTTTGTTAGTTTTCCTTCTAACAGTCAGAACTCTCAGCTGCAGGTCTGTTGGAGTTTGCTGGACGTCCACTCCAGACCCTGTTTGCCTGGGTGTCATCAGCAGAGCCTGCAGAACGCGAATATTGCATAAAAGCAGATGTTGCTGCCTGATCCTGCCTCTGCAAGCCTTGTCTTAGAGGGGCACCCTGCTGCATGAGGTGTCAGTCTGCCCCTACTGGGAGGTGTCTTCTGGTTAGGCTACTTGGGGGTCAGGGACCCACTTGAATAGGCAGTCTGTCTCTTCTCAGATCTCAAACTCCATGCTGGGTGAACCACTACTCTCTTCAAAGCTGTCAGACAGGGATGTCTAAGTCTGCAGAACTTTCTGCTGCCTTTTGTTCAGCTGTGACCTGCCCCCCGAGGTGGAGTCTACAAAGGCAGGCAGGCCTCCTTGAGCTGCGGTGGGCTCCACTGAGTTCGAGCTTCCTGGCCACTTTTTTTTACCTACTCAAGCCTCAGCAATTGTGGACGCCCCTCCCCCAGCCTCACTGCCCACTTGCAGTTTGATCTCAGACTGCTGTGCTAGCAGTGAGTGAGGCTCCATGGGTGTGGAACCATCCAACCCGGGCGTAGGATATAATCTCCTCATGTGCCATTTGATAAGGCCATTGGAAAAGTGCAGTATTAGGGTGGGAGTGTCCCAGTTTTCTGGGTGCCGTCAGTCACGGCTTCCCTTTGCTAAGAAAGGGAATTCCTTGAACCCTTGTACTTCCTAGTTGAGGTGATGCCTCACCCTGCTCCACTGGCTGCACCCACTGTCTGACAAGCCCCAGTGAAATGAACCTGGTACCTCAGTTGGTAATGCAGAAATCACCTGTCTTCTGCTTCACTCACTCTGGGAGTTGCAGACTGGAGCTGTTCCTATTCGGCAGTCTTGGAACCTTCCTCCAAATAGTATCTTATTCAAAATAGGCAAAATTGAGCATATCCCAAATATAATGTCCATCAAGAAATACTATTCGGCCATCAGAAGCGATTAACTATTGATTCTTCTAAAATCGTGGACAAATCTCAAAAACATTAAACTGAGAAAAAGAAGCAAGAAACAAAAAATTACATAAGTATGATTAAATTTATTTGAAACCTTAGAAAAGAGAAGTCTAATTTATAGTGATAGAAAGCAGATCAGTAGTTGCCTAGACCTGGGGATGAGAAATAGGTATAGACTGAGAAGGGCCACAAGAGAACCTTTGGAAGTGATTAAAATATTCCATTATCGTGACTGTGGTGGTGGCTACATGAATATATACATTTGTCAAACATTATCAAATTCTACAAATAAAATGTATGCATTCTATTATATGCAAGTTATACCTCCATAAAGTTCATTTGTAAAAATTTTGTGATAATTTGCATCTAAGGTATATCAGGCTTTTGGGAGTCTGAAACCTATAGAATTTGGGTAACCTCCTTAACAAAAAATATGAAATTAAGTTAATGACATTTATTTAGAATAAGAACTAAAACCACCAAAAATTATAGATATCAAAAATTTGACAAATATTACAAACATTAGAAAATACAGAAAAATAAAATATGTTTTTATTGGTTAATTGCACTGTGCACCTCTAAGGTACCTTTTTCTGTATATTTTTTGGCTACGTACTCTGATCAACTCTTCATGGAATAATGATTTTCTGTAGAAAGAATGAAAAGATAATTCTGTCTTTTGCCTGGAAGATTAAAATGTGGTTTTATTATTGAGAGTTTATAAGAGTTTTGTTTAGAATCATAACTCATCATTGATAATGTCATATGACCTTTTATGAAGTTGTCAAATTTGGAGAATATCACACTATTTTCGTATATGTGCTATTTCATATATTTATGCTATTTCATATATGAGCTATAGAAACACTCACTGTTTTTAGTAATGCTAAATTATAAATTACTAAGTAATGCTAAGTAATAAATTACTACATAGAAGTTTGTGCTTCTATGATTTCTGATAAATACTATTTTATGAAATTACCATTTAAAAATTAAAATGTATGGTACATCTATAGTTATATATTTCATTACCAAGCATATTACTGACAAAAGAGAGTCATTTTAGTAGGATCAATCAAATCCTCTACATAAAATTTTGCACCACCTGGTGTTTGAAAAATTCTCCCTAAGTTAACATCTAGCTTTTACTTTTAAAATCTTGTGTCTTCTCTGCTACCCACACATTCTTAGTACTAAGTACTGTACGAAGCCTTCATAACACCATGAGATCTCTGACATTGTACTCTCCTGACATAAAACAGAGTTGAGTTTGCACAAGGGCCAGTAGTAGACTGGAAGCCATTCCCACACTGACAACTAGCAATAATGTATCCATACCCAGAAGTGACTAAAAGTCACATAAATATCCCACCAAACCCAAAATAAATGTGTCTGTAACTCCGTTTCCTCTTAGATTTCAAAAATGTTCATAAGGATTCCAGAGCCACTGACAAAAGGGTAACAAAGGGGAAATTAACTAAAGAAGAAAGAGGTGGTAATTAGGTTCTAAGCCATTGCTCTTAGAAGATACTTTTTTTTTTCAAATTGTTTATAAATATATGACCATATAATTACATTGTTAAGACTCATTCATTAGCTGCACAGTAAATCCACTACTATGCATCTAGTAAATTTCTTATTCTTTCATTCAACAAATATTTGTTTTATGGAAAGTCCTAACCAGCAAAAGTTTGTCCTGTAATTCTGATAGTTTTGAGAAACATACCTTGAAAAAAATATGTATAAACTTTATTTCTAGTAAAGAAAACTTGCAAATAATTCTTTCTGGACCTACTCATGAACTTAGAACCCTTAGTGAAATGTGGTGTGAAGCTGTATAATTCTAAATTGATGATGTAGGTCAAAATGTTTCATACAGAGGACTGACGAGGCCTGAAAAATGAATTTCTTAGCTGGCTTCAATCATGATAGTTACATTATATCTGCCAAACATCTGAACATTTCACATGCATCTTATGTCAGGTTCATAACAGCTTCACAGAAACACTGAAAAACAAAATACTTACTGTGTAGCAAGGGAAATATATTTTGTGAGATTTGAAGTCTAGGGACAATGTTCTTCAAACAACTTAAAGAAGGAAATGACCTGCTTTCTGAAAAGATTTTTCTAGCAAGCACTTCTCAAGAGGTTAGACAGCAATCTATATGTGTAATATATTGATGTATACACGTACTCTTTTTTTCATTGTTTCTGGGGAAATTATGTTTGTCTCAGATTGTAAAGTGGGTGATAGAAAGTGGATAAGCTGATTGATCAGTCTGAGGAGACTAGAATGTGTGAATTGGAGCAATATTTGCAATAAGTCATGTTTTTTTTCTTTTTCTGCAACACCTTGGTATTACTCAGAGAGCCCCACTCTGCTTACTACAGTTTTGTAGCTTCAGCAGATATTTTACTTCCTTGAAGCTAAAGATTTATTCGAATTAAATTTTTTGTCTTCTTAAAAATTTAGTAAGCAAATTTTGTTAAATATTCTATCTCAAAAATGTGGGTTAGCCTTGAAAACCACAAAGTGTTCACATCAAGTAATATCACAAAATGTAGATGCTTCATATCTAACTAATTTTAAAGATTAGAAAAATATAAAGCAAGAAAAATAGCAAGTATTTTCTCCTCCAAAAGAAATGTCTTCTTTGGTGTTTCTCTGTTTCCTTCCCCATCCACCCAAATGGTGAACTAGGGCCCCTAATTGTGGAATCTGTCTGCACCAGCACCATTTAGTTGCTGCATCTGAAATATATATATATATATATGTGTATAAATATATATCATATATTATATATAATATATAAATATATGTAATATATATAGTACGTATATGTAATATATATTTTATATATATATATAGAGAGAGAGAGAGAGAGAGAGAGAGAGAGTGTGTGTGTGTGTCTACGTGTGTGTATTTAAGCCTGACCAAGCCCTGCTCAAGCTCAAACCTACCCAAGGAGTGGAGAAGGACAAGTTATGTCTCTTATTAGAAACACAAAAACCACAAATAAAGGGAGGTAGACAATAAGTTGCAGCCCTCTTCAGTTCCTGTTTTTAGAAAACCCGCCACCCTTACACATGTCTGGACACACCTGAATCCTGAAGGGAGCATAGCTGAGCTTCAAGGGAGGAACCACGCTACATTAAATTGAAAAGCTGAAGTAGTAAAATCTTCTGAACAAATAATTTTTATAAACAAGATTAATGAAAAAGAGGTTGTGTTTGTGTATTTAAAGTAAATGGAGTTTATATGTAAATAATTTAAAAGCCTTGCCTTTAAACACTGGAAGGAATAAAACATTTAATTTAGTAAAGTACCTATTAATATAACGTATACTTGTTCTCTTAAAGCCCCGTTTGTCTAGTGTCTCTTCTAGAAAACTGATTGGTACCCCAGAGCCCACAAAGAGATAACAGTTCCTTCCAGTGAATGGTTAACTCATCTTAGCTCACTGATGAATCTGATGCTTTACAAAATAAAAATAGTAATATCCACAGAAGCTACTACTCCTTCTATGTATGTTACAAAACAATATTGTTGGATGATAGCCCTACTACTAATAATAAAAGAATTCAAAAATCAGTTGTAGAGAAGGTAAAATGGCCAACTACATGCAGCCAGGTGGAACAGCTCCCACCAAGAGACTGAGACAACTGATGTGCTTTTAACAGATCTTCACAGGGAAGATGCCAAGTGGACAGAGGGAAGACACAGAAGCTGGGCTGAAGGGGAAGAAATCTGGGAACTCTGTATGGCTACAGCACGCTGGGACTCACTTTTGAACCTTAACAGCTCCAGGGGAATGGGTGAATTGAACTGGCAAAGAACAATACATTCTCACCACGAGCCTCTGGAACTCCAGCAGGAGGAATCCCTCAACTACCACAGACACTCAAGTTGGCAGGGAGATGTGCTGAGAGTAGTGGTAGGGGCAGAACACCAGCTGATGAGCAGCCCAGAGGTTTAGTGCAGAAGCATCTGTAGCAGAACACAGCCAGGGACAGCCATCCCCCTAAGCTCGACTTGCTCCCATTGGACACTATAGTCCTAGAAAAAATCTAACATGATCTCTGCAGGGCAGTCTTGCAGATTAGGTGGGGGTTGTCCAACCTGAGTACCCCTTGGTCTGCTGGCCTCTCTGGGCAACCCATTCTGCCATGCCTGCTTACAGGGCAGTCTGGGGTGCCTTGGGGTCTCACACCATAGCTTCTGTGCTAGCAGACCATGCATGTCCAGTCGAGAGCTCCAGTAAGGTGGCCTCTATAGCCACAGAGCAGCCTACATACTTCCTTCCCATGTTGCAGGTTACCACAGCCCCACGGCATCTCTCCACATCACTTTGCTGGTGCATGTCTGCAAGGGTAGGTTTTGCTTTACTTGCCTGACCAGCACATGGGAATGCAGTCCACCTCCAACTGTACCTGCTAACCACCAAGGCAGACAAAGCTTTGGCAGGCACAGAGCTGGCAAGCCACACCCCACCAGCACCCCACCCTTCCACTGACACTTAATGGAGGACAGCAGATATTCCCACAAACTGAGCAATTATTCCTGCTCTTGGGGCACAGAGATGGCACCCAGACATGCACAGACCAGCACCCCACCCACAAGCCAGCACCACCTCCAGTACAACCACCCATACATCTCCAGCAGGCACCCCCTGACCCCTATCTGTGTTGGTCTACCACTGTGGTGAACACCTACAGAGGGGCAGGCACCTCTGCATCTGTTAGCTCTCTGCTGCAGAACAAAACCTCTGAGAAATGTGGGATTATGTAAGTAAATCAAATCTATGACTCATTGGTGTTCCTAAAAGAGATGGGGAGAATGGAAGCAACTTGGAAAACATATTTCAGGATATCATCCATGAAAAATTCTCCAACCTAGCTAGAGAGGCCAACATTCAAATGCAAGAAATGCAGAGAACCCTAGTAAGATACTTCTCAAGAAGATCCTCCAGAAGACACATAATCATCAGATTCTCCAAGGTCAAAATGAAAGAAAAAATGTTAAAGGCAGTGAGAGACAAAAGAGAAGCCCATCAGACTAACAGCAGACCTCTCAGCTGAAACTCTACAAGCCAGAAGACATTGGAGACCAATATTCAATATTCTTAAAGACAAGAAATTTCAACCCACAAGTTCATATCTGGTCAAACTAAGCTTCATAAGCAAAGCAGAAATAAGATCCTTTTCAGACAAGCAAATGCTGGGGGAATTTGTTACTACTAGACCTGAATTACAAGAGCTCCTGAAGGAAGCAATAAATATCGAAAAGGCCATTACCAACCACTCTATAAACACACTAAAACACAGACCAGTGACACTATAAAGCAAACACATAAACAAGTCTTCAAAATAACCAGCTAATATTATGATGAGAAGATCAAATCCACAGATATCAATACTAATCTTAAATGTAAACGGGCTAAATGCCCCAATTAAAAGGTCTAGAGTGACACGCTGGATAAAGAACCAAGACTCATGGGTAAGCTGCCTTCAAGAGACCCATCTCACATACAATGACATCCATAGGCTCAAGTTGAGTCATGGAGAAAATCTATCAAGCAAATGGAAAACCGAAAATACAAAGGTTGCCATTCTAATTTCATACAAAATAGATTTTAAATGAACAAAGATAAGACAAGGGCATTACATAGTGGTAAAGGGTTCAATTAAACAAGATCTAACTATGTTAAATATATATACAACTAACACATAGCACCTAGATTCATATAGCAAGTTCTTAGGGACTTTCAAAGAGACCTAGACTCCTACACAAGAATAGTGGGAGATTCCACTACCCCACTGACAGTATTAGACAGATCACTGAGGCAGAATATTAACAAAGATATTCAGGAGCTGAACTCAGTACTGGATCAAATGGACGTGATAGACTCCATCCAGAAACAACAGAATATACATCCTTCTCATTGCCACATGGCACATACTCTAAAATTGATCATATAATCAGAAGGAAAATTCTCTTCAGCAAATGCAAAAGAACTGAAATAATAACCACCACTCTCTCAGAACACACAGCAATAAAATTAGATATCAAGATTAAGAAAATCACTCAAAACCATAAAATTACATGGAAATTTTTATAACCTGCTTCTGAAGAACATCTGAGTAAATAATAAAATTAAGGCAGAAATCAAGAAGTTCTTTGAAGCTAATGAGAACAAAGATACAACATACCAGAATCTCTGGGACAGAGCTAAGGCAGTGTTAAGAGGGAAATTTAAAGCCCTAAATGCCTGCATCAAAAAAATAAAAGATGTAATCCTAGCACTTTGGGAGGCCAAGGTGGGGGGATCACAACGTCAAGAGATTGAGACCATTCTAGCCAACATGGTGAAACCCCATCTCTACTAAAAATACAAAAATTAGCTGGGCATGGTGGTGAATGCCTGTAATCCCAGCTAATCGGGAGGCTGAGGCAGGAGAGTCACTTGAATCCAGGAGGCAGAGGTTGCAGTGAGCCGAGATCGTAATACCGCACTCCAACCTGACAACAGAGCAAGACTCCGCCAATTAAAAAAAAAAAAAAATTAGAGCTCAAGTTAACAAACTAACATCATTACTAAAAGAACTAGAGAACCAAGAGCAAACTAACCCCAAAGCTATTAATAGGAGAAGACAAGAAATAACCAAAGTTAGAGCTGAACTGAAACAGATTGAGACATGAAAAGCAATTTAAGTGATCAATGAATACAGAAGGTAAGTTTTTTGAAAAAATTAATAAAATAGAATGCTAGCTAAACTAATAAAGAAGAGAGAAGATTCAAGTAAACACAATCAGAAATGACAAGGAGGAAACTACCGCTGACCTCACAGAAATACAAATAACCATCAGATAATATTATAAACACCTCTATGTACATAAATGAGAAATCTAAAAGAAATGAATCAATTCCTGGATACATACATCCTCCCAAAACTGAACCAGGAAAAAAATTAAATCCCTGAATAGACATAATGAGCTTTGACATTGAGGCAGTAATAAATAGCCTACCAACCAAAACAAAGCAAAACAAAACAAAACAAAACAAAAACAACACAGGACCAGATGGATTCACAGCTGAATTCTACCAAATGTACAAATAGCTTAAAGCATTCCTACTGAAACTACTCCAACAAAAATTTGAGACGGAGAGGCTCCTCCTTAACTCATTCTATGAGGCCAGCATCATACTGATACCAAAGCCTGGCAGAAACACCACACACAAAAAAATAAAACTTCAGGCCAATATCCTTGATGAATATCCATGCAAAAGTCCCTAACAAAATACTGGCCAGCTTAATCCAGCCACACCTCAAAAAGTTTATCCAACACAATCAAGTAGACTTCATCTACTGTGTGCAAGGTTGGTTCAACACACACAAATCAATAAATATGATTTATCACATAAACAAAACTAAAGACACAAAAAGCACTATACAATTATCTCAATAGATGCTGAAAATGCTTTTGATAAAATTCAGCATCTCTTCATGTAAAAACTCTCAATAAACTAAGTATTGAAGGAATATATCTCAATAAGAACCATCTATGTGAAATCCACAGCCAACATTATACTGAATGGGCAAAAGCTGGAAGCATTCTGCTTGTAAACTTTCACAAGAAAAGGATGCCCTCTATCACCACTCCTATGCAACATAGTATCAGAAGTCCTGACAAGAGCAATCAGGCAAAAGAAAGAAATAAAGACATCCAAATAGGAAGAGAGGCAGTCAAACTATTTCTGTTTCTGTTTGCACACAACAGGATTCTATATCTATAAAACCCCATAGTTTCAGCCCAAAAGCTTCTAAATCTGATAAACAGCTTTAGCAAAGTCTCAGGATACAAAATTAATGTGAGAAAATTACTAGCATTCCTATACACCAACAAGAGTCAAGCCAAAAGCCAAATCAGGAAGTCAATCTCATTCACAATTGCCACGAAAAAATACCTAGGCATACAGGTAACCAGGGAGGTGAAAGATCTCTATAAGGAGAACTACAAAACACTGCTCAAAGAAATCAGAGATGACACAAACAAATGGAGAAACATTCCATGTTCATGGATAGGAAGAATCAATATGTTAAAATGACTATATTGCCCCAAGCAATTTATACATTCAATGCTATTCCTATTAAACTACCATTGCAATTCTTCACAGAACTGGAACAAAAAAACTATTTAAAAATTCATAGGGAACCAAACGTGAGCCTGAATAGCCAAACCAATCCTATGCAAAAAGAATAAAGCTGGATGCATCACACCAACTGACTTCAAACTATATGACAGGGCTACAGTAACAAAAACAGCATGGTACTGACATAAAACTGGGCACATAGAAGAATAGAACACAATAGAGAACCCCAGAAATGAGGCCACACACCTACAACTATCTGATCTTCGACAAATCTGACAAAAACAAACAATGGAGAAAGAATCCCTATTCAATAAATGGTACTGGGATAACTGGCTAGCTGTATGCAGAAGACTGAAACTGGACCCCTTCATTTCGACATATAGAAAAGTTAATTCAAGATGAATTAAAGACTTAAATGTAAAACCCAAAACTATATAAAGCCTGGAAGACACCTAGGCAGTACCATTCAGGACATAGACACAAGCAAAGATTCCATGATGAAGATGCCAAAAACAATTGCAACAAAAGCAAAAATTGACAAACGGGATCTAATTAAACTAAAGAGTTCCTGCACAGCCCCCAAACTATCAACAGAGACAACATACAACCCACAGAATGGGAGACAATTTTTGCAAACTATGCAGCTGACAAGGGTCTGATATCCAGCATCTGTAAGGGACTTAAACAACTTTATAAGAGAAAAAGACCATTAAAAAATGAGAAAAGGACATGAATAGACATGTTCCAAAGGAAGACATACATGTGGCCAACAAGCATATAAAAAATAGCTCAACATCACTGATTAGTAGATAAATGCAAGTTAATATAACAATGAGATACCAGCTCATACCAGTCAGAATGGTTATTATTAAAAAGCCAAAAAGTAACAGATACTGGTGATGTTGTGGAGACAAAGAAACACTCTTCTAGGGTGGTTCCAAGATGGCTAAATGGGAATAGCACCAGTCTTCAGCTCCCAGCATGAGCGATGCAGAAGACGGGTGATTTCTGCATTTCCAACTGAGGTACTGGGTTCATCTCACTGGGGCTTGTCAGACAATGGGTGCAGAATTGTGGGTGCAGCACACTGAGCCTGAGCCAAAGCAGGGCAAGGCATCACCTTTCCAATGGTCTTAGGAAATGGCACACCAGGAGATTATGTCCCATGCCTGGCTAGGAGGGTCCCACGCCCACGGAGCCTTGCTCATTGCTAGCACAGTAGTCTGAGATTGAACTGCAAGGTGGCAGCAAGGCTGGGGGAGGGGCACCCGCCATTGCTGAGGCTTCAGTATGTAAACAAAGCAGGCTGGAAGCTCGAACTGGATGGAGCCCACTGCAGCTCAAGGAGGCCTGCCTGCCTCTGTAGACTCCACCTCTAGGGGCAGGGCATACCAAATAAAAGGCAACAGAAACCTCTGCAGACTTAAATGTCCCTGTGTGACAGC
This sequence comes from Mandrillus leucophaeus, assembly GCF_000951045.1. Classification (NCBI taxonomy): domain Eukaryota; kingdom Metazoa; phylum Chordata; class Mammalia; order Primates; family Cercopithecidae; genus Mandrillus; species Mandrillus leucophaeus. The sequence continues at coordinate 1,904,465 of NW_012105209.1, read as the reverse complement.
TTTGAAGAGAGTAGTGGTTCTCCTAGCACTGAGTTTGAGATCTGAGAATGGACAGACTGCCTCCTCAAGTAGGTCCCTGACCCCCAAGTGGCGTAACTGGGATGCACCACCCAGTAGGGGCAGACTGACACCTCACACGACGAGGTACCCCTCTGAGGTGAAGCTTCCAGAGTAATGATCAGGCAGCAACATTAGCTGTTCAGCAATATTCGCTGTTCTGTAGCCTCCACTGCTGATACCCAGGCAAACAAGATCTGGAGTGGACCTCCAGCAAACTCCAACAGACCTGCAGCTGAGGGTCCTGACTGTTAGGAGGAAAACTAACAAACAGAAAGGACAACCACACCAAAACCATATCTGTACGTCACCATCATCAAAGACCAAAGGTAGATAAAACTGCAAAGATGGGGAAAAAACAAAGAAAAAATGCTGAAAATTCTGAAAACTAGAGCGCCTCTCCCCCTCCAAAGGAACACAGCGCCTCACCAGCAATGGAACAAAGCTGGACGGAGAATGACTTTGACGAGTTGAGAGAAGAAGGCTTCAGACGATCTGTAATAACAAACTTCTCTGAGCTGAAGGAGGAAGTTCAAACCCATTGCAAAGAAGCTAAAAACCTTGAAAAATGATTAGATCAATGCCTAACTAGATTAAACAGTATAGAGAAGCCTTAAATGACCTGATGGAGCTGAAAACCATAGCATGAGAACTACGTGACGTATGCACAGGCTTCAGTAGCCGATTTGATCAAGTGGAAGAAAGGGTATCAGTGACTGGAGATCAAATGAATGAAATGAAGCAAGAAGAGAAGTTTAGAGAAAAAAGAGTAAAAAAAAAAAAAGAACAAAGCCTTCAAGAAATATGGGACTATGAGAAAAGACCAAATCTACATCTGATTGGTGTACCTGAAAATGACGGGGAGAACAGAATCAAGTTGGAAAACACTCTTCAGGATATTATTCATGAGAACTTCCCCAACCTAGCGAGCAGGCCAACATTCAAATTTAGGAAATACAGAGAATGACACAAAGATATTCCTCGAGAAGAGCAGCTCCAAGACACTTAATTGTCAGATTCATCAAAGTTGAAATGAAGGAAAAAATGTTAAGGGCAGCCAGAGAGAAAGGTCAGGTTACCCACAAAGGGAAGCCCATCAGGCTAACAGCGGATTGCTCGGCAGAAACTCTATAAGCCAGAAGAGAGTGGGGGCCAATATTCAACATTCTTAAATAAAAGAATTTTCAACCCAGAATTTCTTATCCAGTCAAACTAAGCTTCCTAAGTGAAGAAGAAATAAAATCCTTTACAGACAAACAAATGCTGAGAGAATTTGTCACCACCAGGCCTGCCTTACAAGAGCTCCTGAAGGAAGCACTAATCATGGAAAGGAACAACCAGTATCAGCCACTGCAAAAACATGCCAAATTGTAAAGACCATCAATTCTACGAAGAAACTACATCAAGTAATGAGCAAAATAACCAGCTAACATCATAATGACAGGATCAAACTCACACATAAAAATATTAACCTTTAATGTAAATGGGCTAAATGCTCCAATTAAAAGACTCCAACTGGCAAATTGGATAGAGTCAAGACCGACCAGTGTGCTGTATTCAGGAGACCGGTCTCACGTGCAGAGACACACATAGGCACAAAATAAAGGGATGGAGGAAGATTGACCAAGCAAACGGAAAACAAAAAAAAAGCAGGGGTTGCATTCCTAGTCTCTGATAAAATAGACTTTAAACCAACGGACATCAAAAGAGACAAAGAAGGCCATTACATAATGGTAAAGGGATCAATTCAACAAGAAGAGCTAACTATCCTAAATATATATGCACCCAATATAAGAGCACCCAGATTCATAAAGCAAGTTCTTAGAGACCTACAAAGAGACTTAGACTCCCACACAATAATAATGGGAGACTTTAACACCCCACTGTCAACATTAGACAGATCAACGAGACAGAAAGTTAACAAGGATATCCAGGAATTGAACTCAGCTCTGCACTAAGTGGACCTAATAGACATCTACAGAACTCTCCTCCCAAAATCAACAGAATATACATTCTTCTCAGCACCATATCGCACTTATTCCAAAACTGACCACATAGCTGGAAGTAAAGCACTCCTCAGCAAATGTAAAAGAACAGAAATTATAACAAACTGTCTCTCAGGCAACAGTGCAATCAAACTAGAACTCAGGATTAAGAAACTCACTCA
>NW_012105209.1:1900444-1901021 GCF_000951045.1 Mandrillus leucophaeus | reverse complement strand
TCCAGGAGCTGGTTTTTTGAAAAGATCAACAAAATTGATAGACTGCTAGCAAGACTAATAAAGAAGAAAAGAGAGAAGAATCAAATAGACACAATGGAAAATGATAAAGGGGATATCACCACTGATCTCACAGAAATACAAACTACTATCAGACAATACTATAAACACCTCTATGCAAATAAAGTAGAAAATCTAGAAGAAATGGATAAATTCCTGGACACATACACCCTCCGAAGACTAAAGCAGGAAGAAGTTGAAGCCCTGAACAGACCAACAACAGGCTCTGAAACTGAGGCAATAATTAAGAGCCTACCAACCAAAAAAAAGTCCAGGGCCAGACAGATTCACAGCCGACTTCTACCCGAGGTACAGAGAGGAGCTGGTACCATTCCTTCTGAAACTATTCCAATCAATAGAAAAAGAGGGACTCCTCCCTAATTCATTTCATGAGGCCAACATCATCCTGATACCAAAGTCTGACAGGGACACAACAAAAAAAAGAGAATTTTAGACCAATATCCCTGATGAACATCGATGCAAAAATCCTCAATAAAATACTGGCAAACCGAATCCAGCA
>NW_012105209.1:1858325-1899347 GCF_000951045.1 Mandrillus leucophaeus | reverse complement strand
TAGAAAACTCCATTGTCTCAGCCCAAAATCTCCTTAAGCTGATAAGCAACTTCAGCAAAGTCTCAGGATACAAAATCAATATGCAAAAATCACAAGCATTCCTAAACACCAATAATAGACAAACACAGAGCCAAATAATGAGTGAACTCCCATTCACAATCACTTCAAAGAGAATAAAATACCTAGAAATCCAACTTACAAGGGATGCGAAGGACCTATTCAAGGAAAACTACAAACCACTGCTCAACGAAATAAAAGAGGACACAAACAAATGGAAGAACATTCCATGCTCATGGATAGGAATAATCAATATCGTGAAAAAGGCCATATTGCCCAAGGTAATTTATAGATTCAATGCCGTCCCCATCAAGCTACCAATGACTTTCTTCACAGAACTGGAAAAAACTGCTTTAAAGTTCATATGGAACCAAAAAAGAGCCTGCATTGCCAAGACAATCTAAGCCGAAAGAACACAGCTGGAGGCATCATGCTCTCTGACTTCAAACTATGCTACAAGGCTACAGTAACGAAAACAGCATGGTACTGGTACCAAAACAGAGATATAGACCAAAGGAACAGAACAGAACCCTCAGAAATAATACCACACATCTGCAACCATCTGATCTTTGACAAACCTGACAAAAACAAGAAATGGAGAAATGATTCCCTATTTAATAAATGGTGCTGGGAAAACTGGCTAGCCATATGTAGAAAGCTGAAACTGGATCCCTTCCTTACATCTTATACAAAAATTAATTCAAGATAGATTAAAGACTTAAATGTTAGTCCTAAAACCATAAAAATCCTAGAAGAAAATCTAGGCAATACCATTCAGGACATAGGCATGGACAAGGACTTCATGTCTAAAACACCAAAAGCCATGGCAACAAAAGCCAACATTGACAAATGGGATCTAATTAAACTACAGATCTTCTGCACAGCAAAAGAAACTACCTTCAGAGTGAACAGGCAACCTACAGAATGAGAAAACATTTACAATCTACCCATCTGACAAAGGGCTAATAGCCAGAATCTACAAAGAACTTAAACAGATTTACAAGAAAAAATCAACCCCATCAAAAAGTGAGCGAAGGATATGAACAGACACTTCTGAAAAGAAGACATTTATGCAGCCAACAGACATGAAAAAATGCTCATCATCATTGGCCATCAGCGAAATGTGAATCAAAATCACAATAACATACCATCTCACAACAGGTAGAATGATGATCATTAAAAATCAGGAAACAACAGTTGCTGGAGAGGATGTGGAGAAATAGGAACACTTTTACACTGTTGGTGGGACTGTAAACTAGTTCACCCATTGTGGAAGACAGTGTGGCAATTCCTCAAGGATCTAGAACTAGAATACCATTTCATCCAGCCATCCCATTACTGGGCATATACCCAAAGGATTATATATTATGTTGCTATAAAGACACATGCACACATGTGTTTATTGCTGCACTATTCACAATAACAAAGACTTGGAACCAACCCACATGTCCATGAATGATAGACTGGAGTAAGACAATGTGGCACATATGCACCATGGAATACTATGTAGGCACAAAAAGGGATGAGTTCATGTCCTTTGCAGGGACATGGATGAAGCTGGAAACCATCATTCTGAGCAATCTATTGCAGGGACAGAAAACCAAACAGCATATGTTCTCACTTGTAGGTGGGAATTGAACAATGAGAACACTTGGACACAGGGTGGGGAACATCATACACTGAGGCCTGTCATGGGGTGGGGGTGGGGGTTGGGCCAAGGGATAGCATTAGGAGATATACCTGATATAAATGATGAGTTAACTGGTGCAGCACACCAACATGACACATGTATACAAATGTAACAAACCTGCACGTTGTGCACATAAACCCTAGAACTTAAAGTATAATAATAATAAATAAAAAATGTGTTGAAGTACAACATAAATTCAGAAACATACACCAATTTCAAGTGTGTGGTGGAATGACTTTTCACAAAGTGAGGGTACCCAGATAGCAAACATCCAGATCAAAATGTAGGACATTACCATCGTCAGTGCCCCGATGCACACCCATGCCCCTCACAATTCAACAGGTTTCTAAAACAGTGTCTTTTGAGAATCCAGTGACTTCTATACGTCGTCATCTACGGTTTCCCCAGTAGGCATGACTCTGTATATCTTTAGTGAGAAGGTCATTTGCTCTGCAGGATGTAGCCATGGCCTTTCTGGGCAAGCAAAAATACCTACAACAAGTGAAGTACATTTAAAGGATTGAGCTCCAGTGTGTGCAAAATCAGCATGAACTCTGCATGTGATGATTAAAGCATTGATCATAGAGAGTAGTAAATAATCAAGTGGGGTGGGGAGGGTGTCCCAAGTAAAGCTTTGTCAGAAACTGCGAAAGGCATTATAGAGACATTTCTTCTTCTTATCTCTCACCTCACACCATACTTTGCACCCCAGATCCTGTTTTTCTGTCTTATATTAACTTTGACCACCCGTCACACCCATCTATCCAGAGAGAGTTCCACCCGGCAAGATGTATAGCCCTTGTTGTTCTCCTTTATCTGCTACCTTTGCTTATTGCTGAACTTCCCCTGTCTACTCCCTTCCTTTATTGTCAATGGTGCATATCTCTGACTTAATAAAAACAGCCTTGGGTTTTGTAAAAAAAAAAAAAAAAAAAAAGAGACTATTCATATACATGTCTTTATGCGGACATATGTTTTTATTTCTCCTGGCCAAATATCTAAAAGTGGAATTTCTGGGTCTTATGAACAGTAAATAGTTATGAAATTTTAACTTTGAATTATTTTGTGGCACTCTTTAGGACATAGCTCAAATTTTCATTTATTAATTCAATGAATAGTTGTGCAATGTGCTGTGCAAGATACCCCGGGAATCGCAGGTGAATATAACACAAGCCATACTGTAAAGCACACAGAAAAAATAAGGCAAAAATTTCAAAGGTGAAATCTCTCAGGATTTGTGGTCAGAAAAGGCTTAAGCTGTATCTTAAAAGAAATATGTCAGTAGGCAGGTATTGGGTAAGGACACAGCAGTCAGTGGAATTTTCATGTGCAAAGGTATGAAGGTATAAAAAGCATGGCATATTTGGAAAACTGCAAAGGTTAGGAATTGAAGGGAAGGTAAGAATAGGTGAAGACAGAGCATAAAGCTGTGCAGATGAAAGAGGATCCTCAAAGATACACAAATATGTGTGTGTGTGTGTGTGTGTGTGTGTGTGTGTTTGTTTATTTTTTGGTGAGACATTACCTCACCCCTGGTGCAACCAGTCACTTCTTCCTGTGCTTGCAAAATACTTGGAGCATATTTCTCTTTAACATATCATGTGACATTCGTGGATCTGTCTCCTCTACTTTAATATGCGTTCCTAGAGGATATCTCTGCTATCTTCTGTGCTCACCATGCTTGGCACTTATTAGGGCATTAGAAAATTAGAGTTTATGCAAAAGTGAATGAACAAATGAGAATGAATGAAATGACCTACATACTCTGCCACTGAACAGATTCAGAAAAAATTCTTTATCAAAGACCTATGAGACATCCTTTATAAAAGCATATTAGAAATATGTATTTATCTCTCTACTGAAGCAAGGTCATGCGTATAATCTTCTTATGAGCTTGACTTATTAATTTCAATTGTCTTTATGATCAATACTGATTTCATGGTCTCATTGTCCCTGTAGTAATCTGCATGGATGGCTGAGATAGTTGAAATGAATGAATTAACTGTGCTGCAGCTTTCTTAATTTTGTGGCAAAATTAGCCTTAAAATTGTAGTGCTGAAAAAAAAAATCCTTTGTTTAAGAGAGGCTAGAAATCTTTATAGTATTGTGAGCTATCCACTTTTGACCCTAAATTGATGCTGTATTTTCATTTGTGCCAGAGCTCATAAAATCCTATTACTTTCATGATCATTTACAGAGGTTTAAATAGTCCAAGATCCCCCCTTTATTTATGAAAAGCACATGTTTTGGCAATTTGTTGTAATAATAAATAATATTTATTTCATTGCTTGTTCACTTTAATAACAGTAAAATAAACATGCAAGGAGAGAGGAAGTCAGTGAAATAAGAAAAACTGCTTAGAAAAATAGAGAACAGAACCAATTCAGAAGAAAACTTGAGATGTTTTGAATTGTTAATGAATTAAAATTGAAGTGAACATATCATTAGCCTCCTAAAACAAGGTACTTTGGAGAGTGAAAGGGGAATGGCAAATAATTCTGTCTGGATCACAGGTGGTATGTGAACTGTCCCAGTCAGGTTGAGATGGATTATCACCCTAATTAAAGTACTCTTTTCAAATCCCTTTGTTTCAGATTATTACCACTTCTTATCACTGTAGTCTAAAGTGCTAATTAGTAGGTCTAGGAATATCTATAGCTCTTTGATTTTTCATAAGCTCCCTGCAGACACCTTTCTTAGTGGACTTAGTGGACTGACTATTGTAGTCCAACAAGGGAGAAATTATTTTTCAAATTGCTATGGAAATATTCTGGGCTCTGGGCTATATGAGATGATAGTTATATTAATTTGCTTAATTATAATAGTGACTTCTTTATGTAAATGTATATAAAGATAAGTATATCAGAACATCATGTTGTACACCTTAAATACATACATTACAAAATAAAAATAATAGAAGAAAGAGACCTGCATCTGCTAGACCTAGTCCCTATGCTGGCACCACCACTAGCACAACTGCATGAACAGTCGCCTGCAGGATCCTTCTCCCCACTGAGCCGTGATGCCTCCATCACTGTTGTGAATGCCCACATGAAAGCAAGTAACTCAGCATCCACTAGCACCCTGCCACAGCCAACGAGCATGCACACCACTGCACTATTGCTGCTGGCACATATGGACAAGGAAAGATCCTACTACCTCCACACTACAAAATGTTTGGCTGGCACCACTCATCAGAGTGTAGTGACCGGCAGTCAGGGAACACCTTGGCCCTGCCAGTGCAATGGATTCCTAACTTAAAGGAGCCATAGAACAAAGTCAGGCCTGATACAAGTCCCCCAGAGTTAGAGCATGCACTCCAGCAACTGGGAGCTGAGAAATGGCCCATTAAAATCTTCCAGTCAACTGGACCCATCTTATACCACAATCAAACCCTCAAGGTCATCAAATAGGATAAAAGAAAAAAAACCCACCCAAGGGTCAGCAACTTCAAAGACTGTAGAAGAAACAAGAGCCCACAAAGATGTGGAAAAACCAACTTAACAACTCTGACAACTCAAAATACCAGTGTGTCTTCTTTCCTTCAAATGACTGTGTAACCCCTCCAACAAGGATTCTGAAGCAGGCTGAAATGGCTAAAATGACAGAAATAGAATTCAGAACATGGATAGGAACAAAGATCACTGAGATGCAGGAGTACATTGAAACCCAATCCAAGAAAGCTAAGAATCACAACACAACAATACAAGAGCTAACAGGCAAAGTAGCCAATACAAAAAAAGAACATAACTGCCTGATAGAGCTGAAAAACACATTATAAGAATTTTATAATGCAATCACATGTATTAATAGCAGAATACATCAAACTGAGAATAGAATCCCAGAGCTTGAAGAATGGCTTTCTGAAATAAGACAGTCAGACAAGGATAGAGAAAAAAAATAAAAAGGAATGAACAAAACCTCCAAGAAATATAGAATTATGAAAAGGGAGCAAATCTATGACTTGTTGGTGTCCTGGAAACTGTTGGGGAGAGTGTAAGCAACTTGGAAAATATATTTCAGGATATCATGCATAAGAACTTCCTCAAGCTAACAAGAGAGGCCAACATTCAAATTTAGGAAATGCAGAGAACCCCAGTAAGATGATTCACAATAAGATCAGCCCCAAGACACATAATCTTCAAATTCTCCAAGGTCAAAATGAAAGAAAAAATGTTAAAGACAGCTAGAGAGAAAGGTCAGGTAGCCTATAAAGGGAAGCTCATCAGACTAACAGCAGACCTCTCAGCTGAAACTCTGCATGCCAGAAGACACTGGGGACCAATATTCAATACTCTTAAAGTAAAGAAATTTCAACCCACAATTACATATCTGGCCAAACTCATCTTCATAAGCCAAAGAGAAATAAGACCCTTTTCAGACACACAAATGCTGGCGGAATTTGTTACCACCAGACCTGCCTTACAAGTGCTCCTGAAGGAAGCAATAAATATGGAAAAGAAAGACCATTACCAGCCACTACAAAAACACACTGAAGTACACAGATCAGTGATGCCATCAAGCAACCACATAAACAAGTCTTCAAAATAACCAGCTAATATCACGATGAGAAGATCAAATCCACAGATACCAATACTAACCTTGAATGTAAATGGGCTAAATGCCCCAATTAAAAGGCCTAGAGTGACACGCTGGATAAAGAACCAAGACCCATGGGTAAGCTGCCTTCAAGAGACCCATCTCACATACCATGACACCCATAGGCTCAAGTTAAGTCATGGAGAAAAATCTACCAAGTAAATGGAAAACCAAAAAAAGCAAAGATTGCAACCCTAATTTCATACAAAATAGACTTTACACCAACAAAAATCAGAAAAGACAAGGGCATTACTTAGTGGTAAAGGGTTCAACTAAACAAGAAGATCTAACTATGTTAAATATATATGCACCCTGGCTGGGCATGGTGGCCTCACACCTGTAATCCCAGCACTTTGGGAGGCCAAGGCGGGCAGATCACCAGAGGTCAGGAGTTTGAGAACAACCTGGCCAACACGACAAGACCCCGTCTCTAATAAAAATACAATAGTTAGCTGGGTGTAGTGGCTCACACCTGTAATCCCAACTACTTGGGAGGCTGAGACACGAGAATTGCTTGAACCTGGGAGGCGGAAGTTGCAGTGAGCTGAGATAGTGCCACTGCACTCCAGTCTTGGTAACAAGAGTGAGACTCTGTCTCAAAAAACCACCATATATATATATATATGTGTATATATATATATATACACATATATATATATATATATATATATGGTGTCACCCAGGCTGGAGTGCAGTGGCACTATATGTGTGTGTGTGTACATATATATATATGTACACACACCCAACACAGGAGCACCTAGATTCATATAGCAAGTTCTTAGAGACCTTCAAAGCAACCTAGACTCCCACACAAGGATAGTGGGAGACTTCAATACCACAATAACAGTATTAGACAGATGATCAAGGCAGCAAATTAATGATATTCAGGACCCAAACTCAGTACTGAATTAAATGGACCTGATAGACTGCACTCAGAAATAGCAGAATATACATTCTTCTTATTGCCACATGGCACATACTCTAAAACTGATTACATAATTGGAAGGAAAATTCTCCTCAGCAAATGCAAAGGAACTGAAATAATAACCACCACTCTTTCAGACCACATGGCAATAAAATTAGATATCAAGACTAAGAAAATCACTCAAAACCATAAAATTACATGGAAATTGAATAACCTGCTCTTGAGAGACTTCTGGGTAAATAATAAAGTTAGGGCAGAAATCAAGAAGTTAATCAGAACAAAGGTACAACATACCAGAGTCTCCGGGACACAGCTAAGGCAGTGTTAAGAGGGAAATTTAGTGCCCACAACAAAAAGATAGAATGATCTCAAGTTAACATCCTAACATCACAGCTAAAAGAAGTAGAGAACCAAGACCAAACCAACCACAAAGTATTAATAGCAGAAAATAAGAAATAACTGAAATCAGAGCTGAACTGAAACAGATTGAGACATGAAATTCAATTCAAAAGATCAATGAATACAGAAGGTGGTTTTTTGAAAAAACTAACAAAAATAGATAGAACACTATCTAGGCTAATAAAGAAGAAAAGAGAATATTAAGATAAACACAATCAGAAACAACAAGGGGGATGTTACTACTGACACAACAAGAATAGAAATAACTATCAGATAATATGAACATCTCTGTGCACATAAATTAGACAATCTAGAAGAAATAGATCAATTCCTGGAGTCATACACTCTTGCAAAACTGAACCAGAAAGAAATCAAATCCCTGAACAGATCAGTAATGAGCTTTGAGAGTGAGGCAGTAATAAATAGCCTACCAACCAAAAAAAAGCCCAGGATCAGATGAATTCACAACTGAATTCTACTGGATGTACAAAGAAGGATTGGTACCATTTCTCTTGAAATTTTTCCAAAAAATTGAGGAGGAGGGACTACTCCTTAACTCATGCTATGAGGCCAGCATCATCTTGATAACAAAACCTGGCAGGGACACAACAAAAAATAAAACTTCAGGCCAATATCCTTGATGAACATCAAAGCAAAGATTTCTCAACAAAATACTGGCAAACTGAATCCAGAAGCACACTAAAACCCTTATGCACCATGATCAAGTAGGATTCATTCCTGGAGTGTAAGGTTGGTTCAACACATTCAAATCAATAAATGTGATTCATTATGTAACAGAGCTGAAGACAAAAAAACACATGATTAGTTCAATAGATGCAGAAATGCTTTTGATAAAATTCAACATCCCTTCATGTTAAAAACTCTCAATAAACTAGGGATTGAAGGAACATACCTCAAAATAATAAGAGCCATCTATGTCAGACCCACAGCCAACATCATATCGAATGGGCAAAAGCTGGAAGCATTCTCCTTGAAAGCTGCCTCAAGGAAAAGATGCCCTCTCTCACCACTCCTGTTCAACATAGTGTTGGAAGTCCTGTCCAGCGCAATCAGGTCAGAGAAAGAAATAAAGAGCATTCAAATAGGAAGAGAGGAAGTCAAACTATCTCTGTTTGCGGATAACATAATCTTATATCTAGAAAACACCATAGTTTTGGCCCAAAGGCTCCTTCAGCTGATAAACAACTTCAGCAACATCTCAGGATGCAAAATCAATGTACAAAATAACTGGCATTCCTATTCACCAACAGCAGTCAAGCTGCGAGCCAAAGTAGGAATGCAATCCCATTCATAATTGTCACTAAAAGAATAAAATATCTAGGAATACAGCTAACCAGGGAGGTGAAAGAGCTCCACAAGGAGAACTATAAAACACTGCTGAAAGAAGTCAGAGATGATACAAACAAATGGAAAGACATTCCATGCTCATGGGTAGAAAAAGTCAGTATTGTTAAAATGGCCATATGGCCCAAAGCAACTTATAGCTTCAATGCTATTTCTATCAGACTACCATGGCATTGTTCAGAGAACTAGAAAAAAAGTATTTTAAAATTCATATGGAACAAAAAAGGCCCCAAACAACCAAAGCAATCCCAAGCAAAAAGAACAAAGTTGGAGGCATCATGCTACCTGGCTTCAAACTATACTACAGGGCTACAATAATCAAAACAGCTTAGTACTTGTATAAAAACAGACAGATAGACTAATGGAACAGAACAGCGAGCCCAGAAATAAGGTCATACACCTATAACCATCTGATCTTTGACAAACCTGACAAAAACAAGCAATGAGGACAGGGCTGTGTATTCAATAAATGGTGCTGAGATAACTGGCTAGCCATATGCAGGATACTGAAGCTGAACCCCTTTCTTACACCATATACAAAAGTCAATACAGGATGGAGTAATGACTTAAATATAGAACCCAAATATATTTGAAAAACCCCAAAAACAACCTAGGCAATAGCATTTTGGACACAGGAAAGGGCAACAATTTCATGACAAAGATGCTAAAAGCAATTGTATCAAAAGTAAAAATTGACAAATGAAATCTAATTAAACCAAGTAGCTTCTCCACATCAAAATAAACTATCAATAGAATAAACAGACAACTTACAGCATGGGAAACAATTTTTGCAAACTATGCATCTTTCAAAGGTCTAATATCTAGCATCTATAAGAAGCTTAAATGTATAAGAAAAAACCAAACAACCCTATTAAAAAGTGGGCAAAGGACAAGAGTAGACATTTTTCAAAAGAAGACATACATGTGGCCAATAAGCATTTGAAAAAAAGTTGAACATCATTATCATTAGAGAAATACAAATCAAAACTGCAGTGAGATCCTATCTCACACTAGTCAGAGTGGCTATTATAAAAAAGTCAAAAAATAACAGGTGGTGGCAAGGTTGTGGAGAAAAAGGAACACATATTCACTGTTGGTGGGAGTGTGAATTAGTTCAACCATTGTAGAAGACAGTGTGGCGATTCCTCAGTGATCTAAAAACAGAACTACCATTCGACTCAGTAATCCCATTAATGAGTATATATCCAATGGAATATAAATCCTTCCACTATAAAGACTAATGCATGTGTATGTTCATTGCAACACTGTTCACAATAACAAAGACATGCAATCGCCCTAAATGCCCATTAACAGTAGACTGGGTAAAGAAAATGTGATGCATATACACCATGGAAAACTATGCAGCCATGAAAACGAAATGAGATTATGTCCTTTGCAGGAGCATGGATGGAGCTGGAGAACATTATCCTTAGCACACTGATGGAGAAACAGAAAACCAAATGCCACATGTTCTCACTTACAATTGGGAGCTACATGATAAGAACACATGGACACAGAGATGGGAACAACAGACAGGGAGGCCTATTGGAGGGTAGAGGGTGGGAGGAAGGAGAGGATCAGGAAAAACGACTAATGGGAATTAGGCTTAACACCTGGATGACAAAGTAATCTGTACAACAAACCCCCATGAACATAAATGTACTGAAGTAACAAATCTGCACATGTACCTCTGAGATTAAAATAAAACTTTAAAAAAAAGAAAAAGAAAATAACACCAGTGCCGTTTGCAGTGGTTCACTCTTGTAATCCCAGCACCTTGGGAGGATGGGAGGAAGGATCACTTGAGGCCAGGAGTTTGAGACCGGCCTGGGCAACATAGCAAGAGTCTGTCTCTACTGAAAAAAAAAAAAAAAGAAAAAAAATAGCTGGGTATGGTGGCACACACTTGTAGTCCCAGCTGTTCAGGAGGTTGAGGCAGGAAACTTGAGCCCAGGAGACTGAGAGTGCAGTGAGCTATGACTCCATAACTCCAGCATCACTGCACTCCAGCCAGGGTGAGAGAGTGGGCCCCTAAAACAAATACATGTAAAGAAGAAAAGAAAAAAATAGTGCTTACCTCAGGGGATGGTTGACATGAAAGTGAGGATGAAAGCTAATGGATGGCTAAAACGTTTTTCCATCAAGTTACACCCTTTTTTGACTCAGAAGGAAGAATATCTCAGTATTTTTCAGGTGCGAATGCATTATTCTTTAATTTTTTATTCTGCACACACTGCCTGTGACTCACAGTTTTTCTGCTGGTTGCTGGGAATACAATGTTGAACCAGATACAGCCACCGATTTTGAGGGACTAATAGTGAAAACAAATAGTGAGGTATATATTAATGGGCAAAACTTTTTTGGTGGGATTCTGAAGCTAATGAAGCTCAAAAAATAATTTCAACTATTTCAGCATGACTGAATTAAGTGTACATCCTTCAAAGGATGATTTAAAAAGACAATGCCAGTTTAGATGTAAATTTTTTTATGCTTGTTGTTTTACTTAGTTAACAATGTTCTTTATTCCTAAATTCCTAATTGCCAAGCATAAGTTAGCTTGTTTGGGGAAAACCCTTTGATATTTCTCAGAGTATTTCTGTGTTTGAACTCAATTTGTAATCTTATTCTTCCTTTTGATGTATTTAAAAATGTTTTAGAATCTCTTTTTAAAAAGCAATTTGAGTTTTATTGATCTGCAGAGCTTAGGTTTAGAATGCACAAATAGGCACTTAAATGCATTTTGGTAATAAATGTTTCAAAATTAGATAGTTTGAGAGTTACTAAAGAGAAAATTAAGTTTTAGAATAATAAATCTGTTGTGAGATTAAGAGGGCAATTGTAATATTTTGGGTTAGTACCTTTGATGAGAATGTACTTTTTGTATTGGTCTTTTACTTTGTTCACTTTTGTGTAAAGATTAAAGCATATTGAATTTTTATTCATTCAACCCACACTAATGGAGAGCTACTGCACTGGTGAATGAGGGAAATATGAACATCAAAAAGGCAGGATCCTCCCCTTACATGGCTTGTATTCTATTGGAGAAGAGAGGTATGCAAACAAATAGATGTTGTACAGCATTTTACTAGCAGGTATAATGGTTAAAAGGAAGGTTCTAATGTCTTTAAATCCCAGGTTAGAGTAATTTTTTACCAAACCATGTAACACTGACTGATCATTTATTCTCTTTTACTTTTTAAAAAATATATAGACTGTGTGTTTTGCTATTACCTACTTAATGGGGGGTGATTGTGATCATTAAATGTTGACAAAAAGTGCTCAGTTAAATATGTGGCACCCCAAAATGCTCACTGAATCCTAGGGATTATGATAATATCAGAGTGTACAGTTAAGTTTCACAGGAGCGAGTGGTCAACTGTATTTGAAAGGTTGCTTTAGGCCGGGCACGGTGGCTCAAGCCTGTAATCCCAGCACTTTGGGAGGCCGAGACGGGCGGATCACGAGGTCAGGAGATCGAGACCATCCTGGCTAACACAATGAAACCCCGTCTCCACTAAAAATACAAAAAAATTAGCCGGGCGTGGTAGCGGCGCCTGTAGTCCCAGCTACTTGGGAGGCTGAGGCAGGAGAATGGCGGGAACCCGGGAGGCGGAGCTTGCAGTGAGCCGAGATCGCGCCACTGCACTCCAGCCTGGGCGACAGAGCGAGACTCCGCCTCAAAAAAAAAAAAAAAAAAAAAAAGGTTGCTTTAAAAAATAGTTGACAAAAAATGGTGGAGATATTTTTTAATGTGCGGAATCTATTGGTGACTACCATGCTCTTTGGACCAAATATTCATGAAACAGCTTGATGACGCTATTAGGCACTCTTTTTGACGATACATAATTGTCAACTAAATAATCTCTGACCTTTTGGAATGTGATTTCATCATAAACCCCTTGCTAGGTGTACCAGCAAGAAGTTACCAAAAAAGCCTGTTGCTAGGTGCACTTGCTAGATATGCCTGGCACTGACTAGGTTATTCAGTGGTTCCTTACAAATGAGAAGCAAAGAATACAACCTTTGACTTTCCTTCAAAAAAGGCATCCAAGTAAGGAGAAAGAGGGGCAAGAAGAGTGGAACATCTCACTAACGGCAAGCGTGAAATTTTAGACTGTGCAAGTCATTTGCTTGTTTGATCTTAGATCCATTCTCTGCCATTTCCCTGCTTTGAACTGCCCACTGCAAACTGCATTTCTCAGGCTTCTTTGTGCTGCCTTCCGGTTAGGCTTCCCAATGGGAAGCACTGACGTAGATGGAGAAATATATAGGCAATTATAGTAGAGAATGATGCCTACCATTCTAGGGATTAGTACGTGCTGAAGGCGGGTAGGGTATTTTTCTCTCTCTCTGTGCCTTAGGCATCGTTGGCAGTGACTGCAGCGGTTAAGTGGTTCTAGCTCCCTGTAGTCAGCCGTTTCCTCTCAATTCTCAGCTGCTGAATCTAGCTTTCACCAATGGCCAAACTTTGGAGTTTCAGCAACTCCTCTGCCTTCCTAGTCCCTCTGGCCCTAGTGGATGTTAGGGGTGTTAGTGCCTTCCTATAGTCCCTGAAGTCACTGATCTCAGAGTTACCTCACCTTCTAGCTGTTCTTTCAGCAATTCAGACGTTTTATAATTAATTTCTCATATTAAGTTCTTTCTGTTGAATTACCTTGTGTAGTAATGTTGTTTTCTTGGCTGGGCACTGACCAATACAGAAAGCAAATGGAGAATATTTTATTGTTCTTGCTGGTTCTTGACTGAGAGTTTCTGTGATCAGAATATCTGCAAGAAAAAAGTCAACATAGTATGCTAATTTAAAAAATTACTGAGAATATTCCTCAACTTGCAAAGATTGTGGGAGTCTTCACTTACTACTATCATAGGTATTAGTTAGTGATGGAATTATATCATTTCTTGACAAGTATTGTTTATAAAATGTAGATACTTTCAAAGCAATTAAGGAAGCAAGGTGATAAATGTTTGCAATGCTATTTGCAGCATCCTAGTAGTTGAAATATTACTAAGGATGCTTTCACATACCTGAATGAGTTTGAACAAGTTATTTCAAAGCATTCTTCTTTTCTCTTTTATAAAATGAGGGTGCAAAAAGGATATCTTGTGTTTTTGTACTTCCCTCATTGTCCATCGTAGTGTTTCAGAAATAGTAGGGTCTCAATATTCTTGTGAAATGAAAGTCAACGTCATTCATCTGGATATGTGCTAGTCTATTACTTGCTTTCCCTTACCTGTTTATTTCTTCACCACATAGGAGGGAAAAAGTGAAGTAGCAGTACAGATAAATTGTCAAACAAGGAAGGAAAACCTGAATTCATTTCTGGTTGCCTTATTTCAATTTTATTCAAATGCACATCATAGTTACTTTTCTTATAACTGTAATAGTAGCCCAATGAATAATTTGCCTTTGGTGGTGATTTTGGTGATGATTTTATATATTCCATCGATTCCTCCATATTTTAGACCCCAAATACCTACATATACTTTCATCTCTCTTACCCCATCTCGTGTTCCATTTATACCAATTCTCTTCTTATTCTAGAAACACCTTTATTATTTTTTCTTTGATTTCTCCTAAGCAAGTTCCTCATCTTCGTTAAGTGCCATCTTCTTCATAACATCTTCTCAAATAGTCCCTGATGAAAATTAATTACTATTTTTGTTTGTACCTCTGTAAGTACTTATCATATTGAATTGCAATGATGTGTGTGTCTGATTTCCTACTAGATCTTGATTATTTTGAGAGTAGGAGCCACTTTTTTCATCTTTTCCACCTTTATACCTAGTATTTTGCCTGCCATATGGTAAGTGTTCAATGAATGAATATCAGAGCATTCTGTTTCTGATAATTTACTTATATTTGATTATTTATTCTTCTACCTCATTTCCTAGATTGTGAGCTCTTTCCAGGAAATGAGGTAGAAGGGATTGCGGGGGGCGGGGGGGCAGAAAAAGTGACTCATTTTTTTTTCTGTTTTGGTTTTTTCCCTTGTTGCTATACCCTATTTCCAATATATTACCTGTAATATTAGGAGTACAGTGAACTTTGGTTGAATTTGGACAAATCTGAGAGCTTCCTTCCAAACCTGGTAGGAAGTTTTAGGAAATCATCCAGTACACTGTTCAACCCCTGGAAACCAAAACTATTTTTGAGTAGATACTTCAGAAAGACACAGAACTGTACCAACTAATGATTGTTTAAACTTTATATGCAGAATAATCTGGAGATATGCAAAATAAAATGGTGGCTGATATTTGTATTAATCTAAAACCAGACAACACTTTGAAGTTTATTTTTAGGTTATTGATCATTTCAGCAGCATATAGACAAGTATACATAATTCTCCGTTATTGAACTTAAAGAAAAGCTTAAATAAGCTTTCAAATTCATTGACTATGTATATGTAGAGGTTTATACTTAGGAGGTACTACATCAATTGGAATCCTGGACAAAAACAGGTTGCATTTTCAAATAGGTTAATTGGAGCAGAGTTTAAGAAAGCAACTACTTTCAAAGTTGTGACCAGGGTTAAAAAAACAAAAACAAAAATAAAAACAAAACAAAACAAAAAAACACCGCGGGAGAGCACAGTTTTCTAGGCCTGGTAACTATAGGGAGTGGTTACTAAGGAGATAGAACAGTTACCAGAATTTGGAGAGAGATCTATATGGAAAGCATCACTTGAGAAGAACTGTTGGCTTAAGTGGAGCCACAGGCAATCCATGGGTATGTGGCAGCAAGGGGGAAAGTATCTTAATTTCATTCTCCTCCTGCTCTCTGATATGCCAGTACCTCCCATTGGATAACCCATCTGAAAGCCAGAAGGCATGAAAACTGTTTGATGTAACTTCCCAGGTGACAAAAGGCAGAGGGCAACTATGAGATAGCTAGTATAGACACTGATTCTGGGGACAAGATCTAAGAGGGTGTCTCTCAGTTATTAATATATATCTTCCCTTGTTCCCAGAATAAAGACGTGTGTTTGAGAGGTGATCTTCTAAGCTTTTCCTTGGAAGATTCAGGCACTAACTGCCTAACTGCCACAGAATTCTCATAGATTCTAGTCTCTTAATGAGTCATAGCTGAATGTGGTGTTAATCTCCTACCATTTTTTTTTTAAAAGGAGATCCTAGTCATTGTAGAAATGAAAATTCATAATTCTCAAAACAACTTCCAGTTAATCAAAGTTAGGTCATAAAACGCAACCTATTTCTCATTTCTTATTTATACTTTAAGTTTTATGAGAAATCAGAAAAAAGCTAGAGCAATCAGGAGTTGGAACTAGAGGTAGACCTGCAAGATTTCCTTCATCCTTTGTGGTTCACAAGTGTGTTTGCTGGCTTTTCCAGTATAACTTCCCAAGGCCACCAGCTTTTATTTGTAAGAAGGTTTGGTGAATCAGACCAGTTATATAATACCGTTGCTTTCTCCTTTTAACTCACTCCAACTTTTTCAGAGATAATTTATTTCCTGTCCCTTTAATCATTTTGCCTATTCTTCTTTGGACTATTTCCAGTTTCTCCTCATTCTTTTAAATAAAGCTTAAGTATTACAAAGAGCTATTCTGGGAAATCATTATTTAAAGAAAAATTGTTAAAGCACTTAAAAGTTTAAAAATGGCTACATAGATGTTAGAAAATGAAATGTTCCTGTCTAATAATGCTGATAGTAGAATTGTAGTAAATTAAATTACATCAGGTCAGAGCATAAAACCTTGAATGAAAGTTAAGCATATCAGGACCTGAGAAAGAAATACTTTGTTAAGAGAAAGTGATTTCTAAGAGTCAAAAATAAAACTAAGGCTAGAGAACTTTTCCTTGTACCAGTCACTAAAAATTCTCTCTTAAGCTGGGGATCTAACTCATTTGTTCAGGAAGTTAAGATGCTAAAGTGGACACAAATCTCAAAGGACCCCAGATATTTCATTACATTAAAAGAAAAGACAATTTAGAAGATCCTACCTTGGAAAAGTTAATGTTACTGTTTATTGAAAGAAGGAAAGGTAACAAGTTTCAAAGTGTTTTAGATGGCAATCAATGTCCTAATTGCCTTACATATTAATATTTTATTCCATCTTCAAAATCAATCATGAGAGGTAGAATATTCCAGTTGGCCTTTTTAATGAATAAGACATTAACTTAGATTTGAATCCAAGTTGGTCTGATCCAAAGACTATTTTTCCCACTACATTATGCTATAAATAATTTTCTATTAAAAAAATTAATGTGCCAGGAAAGCCCTACATTTTAATATATAGAGTATATTTGTTTGTTTTGTTGGTGAAAATTTTAGACAATCTGCTTGTAAATTTGTGGTACAGGATGCTTCATAACTAAAAAAAATTCTTCAAAAATTATTCCTTGATCTGTTGATTGTATGTCATTAAACACATCTCTCTATGGAGAAAGAGAGATGTGAGTATGTTTTTTAATGAGAAGGACTTGAGAAATTTCTATACGTAAGAATAGGAAGATAAGAAAATAGGACAGAAATATTCTAAATTTGCAAAAGCAAGTTGATGAATTTTATTTTATGGTCAACAACACATTTACATATATTTTATCCCAAATTTTTCCTCAGGTATAATTAAATTTACTTGTTGTATCTCCAACACAGATACTGACATGAAAAGTTTCTCATTTCTGGATTTGGGCAAACTGTAATTTAATTAGATAAAGCCTCCTGCCGTCTAGCTATGGAGTAGTATAGAATTCATAGTGTATCTTTTTTCAATGTCAGCTTCACATTTATCTGAATTTTTTTTTTTTTTTTTTTGAGATGGAGTCTTGCTCTGTCGCCCATTCTGGAGTGCAGTGGCTCAATCTCGGCCCACTGCAAGCTCCGCCTGCTGGGTTCACGCCATTCTGCTGCCTTAGCCTCGCCAGTAGCTGAGACTACAGGCGCCCGCCACCACTCCCGGCTAATTTTTTGTATTTTTAGTGGAGACAGGGTTTCACCATGTTAGCCAGGCTTTTCTCGATCTCCTGACCTTGTGATCCACCTGCCTTGGCCTCCCAAAGTGCTGGGATTATAGGCGTGAGCCACCGCACCTGGCCCCTGAATTTTGAATATTGTGTATAAGTTCCTTGTTCTGTGAAATGTAGTTGATAGACCTGCTTAAGAAATTTCTTCCTTGTTCTGTCACTGATTGTCAGCAACATCAAAAGTTCCAACAGTCAGCATTTATTGAGCGCTTACTGAATGCCTAATATATTGCTAAGTACATTTTTGTACACTATGTCAGTATTAACTCAGTTGTATAGACTGAAAAAGGTGTTTCCTGCCTTGAATGAGATCCTATATAATTTTAACATTAATTCATTATTGAATTTTCTTTTTAAAATTAATTATTTAAATCAATTATATACACGTATATAGTTTACCATATTTATCATTTTAGAGTGTACAGTTCAGTGATAAGAAATACATTTATATTCTTTTTCTTCCTTCATTACCCCCTCCCCTCTACCCTTCTTGGCCTCTAGTAACCAGCATTCTACTCTCTATCTTCATGAGATCCACTTTTGTAGCTCCCACATATGAATGAGAACATGCATTATTTGTCTTTCTGTGTCTGGCTTATTTCACTTAACAAATGGCCTCCTGTTTCATCTATGTTGCAGCAAATGAAACACTTCCAGTCTTTTTTATGGACAAATAGTATACTATTGTGTAATATACTACATTTTATTTACTCATTCATTGATAGACACTTAAAGTTGATTCCATATCATGGCTATTGTGAATAGTGCTGCAGTAAACATGAGATTGGAGATATCTCTTTGATATATTGATTTCCTTTCTTTTGTAGATATACCCAGTAGAGGAGCTGCTAGAGAATGGAGTAGTTCTATTTTTAGTGTTTTTTTTGAGGAAATTTTATACTATTCTCCATGGTGGCAGTACTTTACATTCTCCCTAACAGTGTATGAGGGTTCCCATTTCTCTACGTTCATGCCAACATCTGTTACTGTCTTTTTGATGCAAGTCATTTTAACTGGGGTAAGATGATATCTTATTGTGGTTTTGACTTGTACTTCTCTGATGATTAGTGATGTTCAACATGTTTTTCATATTCCAGTTGGCCATTTGTATGTCTTCTTTTGAGAAATGTCTTTTTAAATTTTTTGCCCATTTTTAAATTGGATTTTTTTTTTTTTTTTTTTTTTTTTTTTTCTGTAGAGTTGTTTGAGCTCCTTATATATTCTGGTTATTAGTCCCTTGTCAAATGTATAGTTTGCAAATATTTTCTTCCATCCTGTAGGTTTTCTTTTCACTTGTTGGCTTCATTTGCTGTGCAGAAGGTTTCTAGCTTGATGTAATCCCATTTGCCTACTTTTTTTTTTTTTTTTTTCCCTTTGGTTGCCTGTGTTTTTGAGGCTTTATGTTAAAAATCTTTGCCCAGGCCAATGTTCCAGAGCATTTCCCCAATGTTTTCTTCTAGTAATTTCATGGTTTCAGGTATTAGATTTAAATCTTTAGTTCATTTAGATTTGATTTCTTTGTATGATGTGAGCTAGGGGTCGAGTTTCATTCTTCTGTACATAGTTATCCAGTTTTCCAGCATCATTTATTGAGATGAGTATCCTTTCCTCATTGTGTGTTCTTGTCACCTTTGTTGAAGATGAGTTGATTATAAATGCATGGATTTATATCTGGGTTCTATATTCTGTTCCATTGGTCCATGTGTCTGTTTTTATGCCATCATCATGCTATTTTGGTTACTATAGCTTTGTAGTACACTTGAAAGTCATATAGTGTCATGCCTCCATCTTTGTTATTTTCACTCAGCATTGCTTTGGCTATTCAGGATCTTTTATGGCTCTATATAAATTTTAGGATTTTTATATGTGTGAAGAATAGAAATATTTTGATAAGGATTGCTTTGAATTTGTATTGTCATTTAAAAAATATTAATCTTCCCAATTCATGAGCATGGGATATCTTTCCATTTTTTTTGTTTCCTCTTCAATTTTGCATTCGAAATTTTTTTTTTGTACAGATCATTCATATCTTTGGTTAGGTTGAGTCTTAGGTATTTTGCATTTTTTGTAGTTATTGTAAATAGGATTGCGATCTTGATTTCTTTTTCAGATTGTTTGCTGTTGGCATATATAAATATCACTGATTTTTATATGTTGACTTTGCATCCTGGAACTGTAATGAATTCGTTGATCAGTTCTAATATATATATATATTTTTATGTCAGTGTCTTTAAATTTATCTAGCTATAAGATCACGTTGTCTGCGAAGAAGGCTAATTTGACTTATTTCTGTCAAATTTGGATGCTCTTTTTCTCTTTTTCTTGCTTATTTGCTCTGTCCAGAACTTCTAGTATTATGTTGTATAAAAGTTGTGAAACTGGGCATCCTGATATTGTTCCAGATCTTATAAGAAAGGCTGTCAATTTTTCCCTGTGGAGTGCAACCTCACAGTGTGAGGTTGTCATATATGGCCTTTATTATTTTGAGGTATGTTACTTCCATATGAAGTAACAGTTTGATGAGCATTTTTATCATAAAGAAAAGCTGAATTTTATTTTATTTTATTAAGTGCTTTTTTGGTCATCTATTGAAATAATCATATGCTTCTTTTCTTTTCCTTTTTTTTGAGAGAGGGTCTCACTCTGTCAAACATTTGCTATCTCTTTTGGCCAAGTTACAGAGCAGTTTCCAGGGCTGGGGATGTGGGGAGGTGGTACCGTCTATAGTCTTTGTTTCTGCCTGCCCTCAGGGATATTTCTCTCTTCAGGAATTCAGGATACTTTCCATTGGTTAGGGTAAAGACAGGTCTCTCTAACAGGGAACCCAAGATGTGGGGAAAGTTGCTTGACCACCTTAATCTCACTTTTTGCAGTATGGAAACTGTAAGTTGGGAGATTTTTCTGCACGTTTGTTGCCAGGCAGAAAGGGAGGAGGAGTGTCATAGATGTGGAAGTTCAATTCTTCTACAGTTTGCTCAGTTTTTTCACTTCTCTGTGGCCTTGGTATCTGTCTCATCCTCGTATTTGAGTTCTCAGTTATTGCTGGTGCAAATATCTGCACTGTATATTTGTTTTTGTTTCTGTGGGGTGCAGGGGGTGAAACCATTCTGCTTCTACACTGTTATTTTAAAACTAGAAGTCCTATTATTGAATTTCTAAAACAAAATTGTAAACAAAAGTTTTCAAGGGCTAACCATGTGCTAGGCATTGTGCTGAATTCAGAGGTGATGTTTGCCAGCAAAAAGCTCATTGTATAATGCAAGGAAAACATATACACATACATCCTTCAAGGCAAGTATACCATAACCTAGAAGAAAGAACACTCAAAGGATCTTGGAGAAACAGTATTAGGCTGGTAGCTACAGTTGTAGGGTCGATGCTTTGGAACTGATAGTCAAGTGTATACATTTTCTAAGAAAATATTAGGAATTTTTGTACACATACACACAGGATTTTCTGGTAATCTAAATTTTATCCATATTGCATCATAATGTGAGTTTAATGCCATATTCTTGCCCATTTACTCTTGAGTTCTCCACTATGTGCTTGCTGTGTCAATTGACTGCTTTGGACAGGAGTGTTGGAACAGTAAATTGAAGGAACATCATTGTAGCACAACTGAGTGTCTGTAGCTGGGTAGCATACATCTGTGCTATAGTCTTGACTATTCTCTTGTTATGAATGTGTGATGCTTGATAACCTTTTCTTGCATACACCTTTTCTATTCCTCCTGGCTCATATGTTTTCACATAAAGGCTTTTTGGTAATTTTGTCACAAGTGGCTAGACATGTTAAATAAAATAAATTCAAAGACTTTTCTGTCAATATTGTTTTGTCATTTAAAACAAAATAAAATTACCAGAACAATTATAATAAGCTATTTTTTGCAGGTATTCAAGCAAATGTTACCTGATTATTTAATAATGATGCATATTATTTTCATTATTTTTAGGTTATAAATATTTTTAATTTCTATTTTGCTTCCTTGACCGTGAGTTGTTCAGAATTATATTTACAATTTCTAAAAGTGTTCAGTTATCTTATTATATTTTGATTACTGATTTAAAAAATTATCATTTATATGATAATAAATTCATGAATAATAATTCATTTTCATACGATAGTCTTTGAAAAATGTTGTTACCAGATGTATTGGCTAGTACTTCTAATTTCTGATATAATTGTTTCAGATGTGCTTGAAAAAAGATATACTTTCCAGACATATCCCCTACTGCTGTATGCAATATTCTATGCCTGTCCATTAAATCAAACTTCTTGTATTATTTTAAACATTCTACATCTTAACTGATTTTTATCTGCTTGGTCTATCACTTACTGAAAAATTCTCAGTTGTCTTATTGTATTTCTATCAGTTTTTTTCTTCATATATTTTGAAGCTGAGTTGTAACTGTCTAAATTTAAAATTGCCAAATTTTCTTTGTGAATCAAACTCTTTCATAAGTTATGAAACATTTTATTTTCAGAAATGCTTTTGTTTAAAAATCTAATATATGAGGTAATACAAATTTTACCTATTATATAATACAAAATAAAACAAATTTTGTTTTGGTTAAAATTTAACTTGTATATATTTTCCATCCTTTCACTTTAACATTTTATTGTTTCTTAAGTTTTCAGTGTCTCTTGAAATAAAATATACCGTTTTCCATTCCCAGATGGCTGAATAGGAAAGCTCTGGTCTGTAGCTCCCAGTGTGATCAACACAGAAGATGGGTGATTTCTGCATTTCCAACTGACGTACCTGGTTTGTCTCACTGGGACTGGTTGGACAGTGGGTGCAGCCCACGGAGGGTGAGCTGAAGCAGGTTGGGATGTCACCTCACCCGGGAAGCACAAGGGGCCAGGGGATTTCCCTTTCCTAGCCAAGGGAAGCCATGACAGACTGTACTTTGGATTGACTGTACACTGTTGCCCAAATACTGTGCTTTTCCCATGATCTTAGCAACCAGCAGACCAGGAGATTCTCTCCCATGCGTGGCTCAGTGGGTCCCACACCCATGCAGCCTTGCTTACTACTAGTGCAGCAGTCAGAGATCCACCTGCGAGGCTGCAGCCTGGCTGGGGGAGGGGAGTCTGCCATTTCTGAGGCTTGACTAGGTAAACAAAGCAGCTGGGAAGCTCAAACTGCACAGAGTCCACTGCAGCTCACCAAGACCTACTGCCTTTATAGACTCCATCTCTGTAAGCAGGGCACACCTGAACCAAAGGCAGCAGAAACTTCTGCAGACTTAAACATCTCTGTCTGACAGCTCTGAAGAGAGCAGTGGTTCTTCCAGCACAACGTTTGAGCTCTGAGAATGGACAGACTGCCTCCTTAAGTGGGTCCCTGACTCCCCTGTAACCTAACTGGGAGACACCTCCCAGTAGGGGCCGACAGACACCTCATACAGGCAGGTGCACCTCTGGGCAAAGCTTCCAGAGGAAGGATCAGTCAGCAATATTTGCTGTTTTGCAGTAGTTGCTGTTCTATAGCCTCTGCTGGTGATACCCAAGCAAACAGGGTCTGGAGTGAACCACCAGCAAACTCCAACGGACCTGCAGTTGAGGGACCTGACTGTTAGAAGGAAAACTAACAAACAGAAAGGAATAGCATCAAAAACACCAAAAAGACATCTATATCAAACCCCATCTGCAGGTCACCAACATCAAATACCAAAGGTAGATTAAAACCACAAAGATGGGAAGAAACCAGAGCAGAAAAGCTGAACATTCTAAAAATCAGAGTGCCTCTCCTCCTCCAAAGGATTGCAGCTCCTTGCCAGCAACAGAACAAAGATGGACAGAGAATGACTTTGATGAGTTGACAGAAGTAGGGTTCAGAAGTTCGGTAATAACAAACTTCTCCAAGCTAAAGGAGCATGTTCTAACTCATCCCAAGGAAACTAAAAACCTTGAATAAAAGGTTAGACAAATGGCCAAAATAAACAGTATAGAAAACACCTTACATGACCTGATGGAGCTTGAAACTATGGCATGAGAACTTCGTGACTCACGCACTAGCTTCAATAGCAGATTCGAACAAGTGGAAGGAAGGGTATCAGTGATTGAGCATTAAATTAATGAAATAAAGTGAGAAGACATGTTTAGAGAAAAAAGAGTAAAAATAAATGAACAAAGCCTCCAAGAAATATGCTAGGTGTAAAGACCAAATCTACGTTTGATTGGTGTACCTGAAAGTGATGGGGAGAATGGAACCAAGTTGGAAAACACTCTTCAGGATATTATTGAAGTGGCCAACTTAGCAAGGCAGGCCAACATTCAAATTCAGGAAATACAGAGAACACCACAAAGATACTCCTTGAGAAGAGCAACCCCAAGGCACATAATTATCAGATTCACCAAGGTTGAAATGAAGAAAAAAATTTTTAAGGGCAGCCAGAGAGAAAGATCAGGTTACTCATAAAGGGAAGCCCATCAGACTAACAGTGGATCTCTCTGCAGAAACCCTAAAAGCCAGAAGAAACTGGGTGACAATATTCAACATTCTTAAAGAAAAGATTTTTCAACCCAGAATTTCATATCCAGACAAAGTAACCTTCGTAACAGAAGGAGAAATAAAATCCTTTATAGACAAGCAAATGCTGAGAGATTTTGTCACCACCAGGCCTGCCCTACAAGAGCTCCTGAAAGAAGCACTAAACATGGAAAGGAACAACCAGTACCAGCCACTGCAAAAACTTGCTCAATTGTAAAGACCATTGATTCTAGGAAGAAACTGCATCAATTAATGGGCAAAATAACCAACTAACATCATAATGACAAGATCAAATTCACACATAACAATGTTAACCTTAAATGTAAATAGGCTGATTGCCTCAATTAAAAGACACAGGCTAGCAAATTGGGTAAAGAGTTAAGACCCATCAGTGTGCTATATTCAGGAGACCCATGTCATGTGCAGAGACACACACAAGCTGAAAATAAAGGGATGGAGGAAGATCTACCAAGCAAATGGAAAGCATAAAAAAGCAGGGGTTGCAATCCTAGTCTCTGATAAAACAGACTTTAAACCAACAAAGTTCAAAAGAGAAAAAGAAGGCCATTATATAATAGTAAAGTGATCAATTCAACATGAAGAGCTGACTGTCCTAAATATATATGCACCCAATACAGTAGCACCCAGATTCGTAAAGCAAGTCCTTAGAGACCTACAAAGAGACTTAGACTACCACACAATAATAATAGAGACTTTAACACCCCACTTTCAATATCAGAAAAATCAATGAGACAGAAGGTTAACAAGGATATACAGGGCTTGAACTCAGCTGTGCACCTAGTTGACCTAAGAGACATCTACAGAACTTTCCACCCAAATCAACAGAATATACTTTCTTCTCAGTGCCACATTGAACTTATTCTAGAATTGACCACATGATTGAAGTAAAGCACTCCTCAGCAAATGTAAAAGAACAGAAATCACAACACACTGTCTCTCAGACCATAGTGCATTAAAATTAGAACTCAGGAATAAGAAACTCACTGAAAACCGCACAACTACATGGAAACTGAACAATCTGCTTCGGAATGATGACTGGGTAAATAACAAAGTGAGGACAGTAATACACACGTTCATTAAAACCAATGAGAAAAAAGACACAACATACCAGAATCTCTGGGACACATTTAAAGCAGTGTGTAGGGGAAATTTATAGCACTAAATGCCCACAAGAGAAAGCAGGAAAGATCTATAATTGACACCCTAATATCACAATTAAAAGAACTAGAAAAGCAAGAGCAAACACATTCAAAAGGTAGCAGAAGGCAAGAAATAACAAAGCTCAGAGCAGAACTGAAAGAGATAGAGACACGAAAAACTCTTCAAAAAAATCAGTGAACCCAGGAGCTGTTTTCTTTTTTTGAAAAGATCAACAAAATTGATAGACTGCTAGCAAGACTAATAAAGAAGAAAAGAGAGAAGAATCAAATAGATACAACAAAAACTGATAAAGGGGATATCACCACCAATCTTACAGAAATAAAAACTACCATCAGAGAATACCATGAACACCTCTACGCAAATAAACTAGAAAATCTAGAATAAATGGATAAATTCCTGGACACATACACCCTTCCAAGACTAAACCAGGAAGAAGTTGAATTTCTGAATGGACCAATAACAGGCTCTGAAATTGAGACAATAATGAAGAGCCTACCAACCAAAAAAAGTCCAGGACTATACACATTCACAGCCAAATTCTACCGGCAGTAAAAAGAGAGCTGGTACCATTCCTTCTGAAACAATTCCAATCAATAGAAAAAGAGGAAATCCTCCCTAACTCATTTGATGAGGCCAGCATCATCCTGATACCAAAGCCTGGCAGAGATACAACAAAAAAAGAGAATTTTAGATAAATATCCCTGATGAACATCGATGCAAAAATCCTCAATAAAATACTGGCAAACCGAATCAAGCAGCACGTCAAAAAGCTTATCCACCACGATCAAGTCAGCTTCATCCCTGGGGTGCAAGTCTGGTTCAACATATGCAAATCAATAAACATAATCCATCACATAAACAGTACCAATGACTGAAACCACCTGATTATCTCAATAGATGCACAAAAGACCTTCAACAAAATTCAACAGCCCTTCATGCTAAAAACTCTCAGTAAACTAGGTATTGATGGAACGTATCTCAAAATAATAAGAGCTATTTATGACAAACCCACAGCCAATATCATAGTGAATGGGTAAAAACTGGAAGCACTCCCTTTGAAAACCAGCACAATTCAAGGATGCCCTCTCTCACCACTCCTCTTCAACATAGTGTTGGAAGTTCTGGCCAGGGCAATCAGGCAACAGAAAGAAATAAGGGTATTCAATTAGGGAAAGAGGAAGTCAAATTGTCCCTGTTTGCAGATGACATGATTGTATATTTAGAAAACCCCATCATGTCAGCCCCAAATGTCCTTAAGCTGATAAACAACTTCAGTAAAGTCTCAGATACAAAATCAATGTGCAAAAATCACAGCATTCCTGTACACCAATAACAGACAAACAGAGAGCCAAATCATGAGTAAACTCCCATTCACAATTGCTACAAAGAGAATAAAATTCCTAGGAATCCAACTTATAAGGAATGTGAAGGACCTCTTCAAGGAGGACTACAAACACTGCTCAACAAAATAAAAGAGGACACAAACAAATGGAAGAATGTTCCATGGATGGGAAGAATCAATATTGTGAAAATGGCCATACTGTCGAAGGTAATTTTTAGATTCAATGCCAACCCCATCAAGCTACCAATGACTTTCTTCACAGAATTGGAAAAAACTACTTTAACGTTCATATGGAATCGAAAAAGAGCCTGCATTGCCAAGACAATCCTAAGCCAAAAGAATAAAGCTGGAGGCATCACACTACCTGACTTCAAACTGTACTACAAGGCTACAATATCCAAAACAGCATGGTACTGGTACCAAAACAGAGATACAGACCAATGGAGCAGAAGAGAGGTCTCAGAAATAACACCCCACATCTACAGCCATGTGATCTTTGACAAACCTGACCAAAACAAGAAATGGGGAAATAATTCCCTGTTTAATAAATGGTGCTGGGAAAACTGGCTAGCCATAGTAGAAAGCTGAAACTGGATCCCTTCCTTACATCTTATACAAAAATTAATTTAAGATGGATTAAAAACTTAAATTTTAGATCTAAAACCATAAAAACCCTAGAAGAAAACCTAGGCAATACCATTCAGGACATAGGCATGGGCAAGAACTTCATGACTAAAACACCAAAAGCAATGGCAACAAAACCCAAAATTGACAAATGGGATCTGATTAAACTAAAGAGCTTCTGCACGGCAAAAGAAATTGCCATCAGAGTGAAAAGGCACCCTACAGAATGGGAGAAAATTTTTACAATCTACCCATCTGACAAAGGGCTAATATGCAGTATCTACAAAGAACTTCAACAAATTTACAAGAAAAAAATCAAACAGCCCTATCAAAAATTGGGCAAAGGATATCAACAGACACTTCTCAAAAGAAGACTTTTATGCAGCCAACAGACACATGAAAAATGCTCATCATCACTGGTCATCAGCGAAATGCAAATCAAAACCACAATGAGATACCATCTCATGCCAGTTAGAATGGCGATCATTAGAATGTCAGGAAACTACAGTTGCTGGAGAGGATGTGGAGAACTAGGAAGGCTTTTACACTGTTGGTGGCAGTGTAAATTAGTTCAGCCGTTGTGGAAGACAGTATGGTGATTCCTCAAGGATCTAGAACTAGAAATACCATTTGACCCAGCCATCCCATTACTAGGTATATACACAAAGAATTATAAACCATGCTACTATAAAGACACAGGCATACGTATGTTTATTGCGGCACTATTCACAACGGCAAAGACTTGGAACCAACCCAAATGTACATCAATGATAGACTGGATTAAGAAAATGGGGAACATACACACCATGGAATACTGTGCAGTCATAAAAAAGGATGATTTCATGTCCTTTGCAGGGACATAGATGAAGCTGTAAACCATCATTCTCAGCAAACTATCACAAGGGCAGAAAACCAAACAGCGCATGTTCTCACTCATAGATGGAAACTGAAGGATGAGAACACTTAGACACAGGGCAGGGAACAACACATACCGGGGCCTGTTGCGGGGTGGGGGGCTCGGGAGGGATAGCATTATAAGAAATACCTAATGTAAATGATGATTTGATGGGCGCAGTAAACCAACATGGCTCATGTATACCTGTGTAACAAACCTGCACGTTGTGCACATGTACCCTAGAACTTAAAGTGTAATTAAAAAAAAAAAAAAAAAAAAAAGAATGGTGATAGAATCAGATTCTCCCCTCTGGGGCATTTGCTTATGAGATATATGGAGAGAGTTGGCACCTGGTTGTGGAAGTAGAAGTTGAAAGACAGGCAGAGAGACAAAGAACTGTGGTTACGCAACTTGAATTATTCTGTGTTCCATAGACATTTCATGAGTTGCAGCTGTGGTATGCCAGAGCTGGCTGTATGGTCCCGAGAACTGGTTATATGCATCCCTTTTCAGCTCTACCTTCAGAGACATCTGGTTGGTGGGAGTATTTGTACCACGTGAATTGGTTAATGCTGCAGATCAGGGTCCCTATCCCTTTTCTCCAGATCTGGTTGTTAAATGTTTATCAGCACACCACTGAGTTGGGGACCGGATGGTGTAGGAAGCAGGTAGAAGCAGCCACTTCCTCTGCGTCTTTTGCCTTAAAATCAATGTTGAATGGAATATGGTAACATGATTGTTATTAAGGCTATAATAAAGAAGATACTTAAATAGGAGAAAAAAGATATAAAATATAGCTAAAGTTTCTTTAAATGAAGTAATCTCTGTCTTTTAATTGAAGTGAGTTAAAATTATTGATATTGCTGATGCGTTTGAAATTTTTTCTAAAATCTTGTTTTGTGCTATTTCTGTCTCCTCTCTTCAATATTTTTTCTTTTTGTTCAATTTTTCCTTTGTTATTGTGGATAGCCAATTATTTTTCTGTCTTTTTCCTCATTACAACTCCCTGCTCTGCCTGTTACGAAGTTATTATTTCTTTATTTATTTATTAACCCCTTAGCAAATTGTGAGGTTAAACCAGTACCTTTCACACCTTCCCAAGCGTAGCTTGAATAGTTTAGAACACTAACTCAGATCACTATCCTCCCAACATATATGCCATAAATATGTCCAATATGTATGTCAGATCCTTTAGGTTGATTCTGTTTTCCCTCTTCTCCTTACGAATTAAACACTGTTGCTCTTTTTATATGATCATGTCAGTTTGTATTTACCTATATATTTATCAGTTCTTTACACTTCTTCATTTCTTGTTATATTCCAGGTTTCATATGTAGAATTATTTTCTTTCTGCCTGAATAACATCCTAGAGAATGCTTTTAGTGAGGGTCTTTGGATAAATTATTCAGTTTTTGTTTATGTGAAAATGTTTTTATTTTTCTTCATTCTTGAAAAATAGTTTTGCTTTGTCATAGAATTCTACATGGAGAGTTATTTTTTCTTAGCTCATTGAAGAAAATTTCTTTCCTATAACTACCAACTTGCATTGGTAATGTTAAAACGTCAGACTATCTTAAGTAGAGGTGGTGCTGTGGATGTTACAATGCAGTGGTCTCTGCTCACTCGGGCTGTGGGATAGCAGCAAGTGTGTTGCTTGCTAAAAGATACTAAGAGCAACATTTTTTTGCAATCCAGTTTCTTTAAACTTTCCTGGCATTCAGAATTCACAGCACTCTATTAATCTATCTATTCAGCTTCTTCTTCATTCCATCAAGGACACATTCACTGTTTCAATATCCTTAGTCTGAATATTGGTTCCCAGGCTATCTTTCAGCCAAAGGAAGAGAAAATTTCATACCAAGCCTTTCTACAGGAACATTTAGAAAACCTTTAGCCTCATGACATTTTCCCTGCTTAAGCCACCTACTGGCCTTGGGAACTCTTTGATTCAGGAGAGTTTGAAGATTCAGAGAGATTGTTTCCAATTCAAGCTGCTTGTATTCTAGAAACCTAAACCCTAGTGCTGTTTAGTCAAACTGGAGGGAGATTCCAGGGAGAGCTTATGTCTTGTGGAACACCAGGTCAGCTAATAGATGTAAAATAACAAATTCCTTCAGAGTACTAGTGAACACTTGCCAGTGAACACTAGCATATCTTTTCTGATTTCTAATTGGAATGCATGGCTCTTATTGTTGTTATTGTGTGTGTGTGTGTGTGTGACTTTATTCTACAGCAAGAGAGTCTGCTTCCGCAGTATTGTTGTACTGACATTTAAAACATTTTAATATATCTCTTTAAGATAATGTAAAAGTTATGTTAATTTTGAAAAATATTTGCTGATTGACTGCGTGAAAAATGTACTTTATGGTCACTCAGAACCTGCTCCTTATATCTGAATCTTTTATTAGTTGAGTGACATTAGGCAAGTTTTGTTTAACACCTGCTCTCATTTGTAAAATAGAAATAGCAACAAACTACCTCCCAGAGTCTTTGTGAAGATTAAATGAACATAGCATAATGCATTATTCACTTCCAGTAGGTTATTAATGACTTCTTTAAGAGTATTGATATTTATATATCTCTAGCATTCAGCATAAGACTAGCACTAGTTTATGCCAAACGAATGAATGAATGAGTGAATGAGAAAATGTTGTATAAAACAGTTGTGTAATAAAACACAGCAGTAAATAAGTTAGTATCAAAAGAATAATAAGGATATTATTCTTCATCACCACTGCAAGTGTTGTTCAAAGTAATCGGAGATCAGTGGTGGCTGGAACAGGTTGAAAGTCTTGTGAGTTGGTGAAATAGCTTAGCCTTTAAAAGTTACTACGGTTTGAATAAGAGCAGGTCATGAACAAATGAACAGCATAAGCAAAATGTAAATTTTGGAATCCAACAAGATATGAGCATAGTGAGGTATGATTTTGGAAGCTTGGGAAGCAGATTATGAAGAAACTGCATCTTATTTTATATGCAGAAAATATACTGAAAGTTTTGAATGACATATGACATACATTTCAAAGTTTAGTGTGAAGGTATTTGTGGAACTTATTGTAAAGAGTATGGAAGTAGGAAGAACACGAGGTTTTGGTGTATCTAGAAATCATGCAATAGAAGTTCAGGCTAAGGTGCTAGTAGGGTAAGATAAGTGAACTCTCTGTTTCTTAAATACTTGTACCCAAAAGTGAAAGTTTTAAAGGAAGATTGGAAATTGCTGCACATGTGCTTTAGGCTGGATTGTTTCTACTATTCTCTTTTATAGATGTGATGAAATTCTAGTAAGCTTGAAAATTTATCACCAAATATTTATTGCACAACTCATATCTTCCAGAATATTTTAGGCACCTAAGATAAAGATATAGTTTAGACAGGCAAGATTCCTGTTGTCATGGATATAATATTATTCTGGAGAAATCCAGTAGTGACAGGAAAGCAAAAAACTGAAATTTCCTAAAATAATTCCAGTGCTGTGAAGATAAAACGGGGTAATGTGATAGAGTGAGCCAGGAAGTGGCACTATTTGATAAAGTGGCTTCGGAAGGTGTCCTTGAGAAGGTGCTGAGATCTGACATGACTAAAGTGGTCACCATTCAGAGACAGAATTCCAGAGAGAGAACCAAGTGTAAATATTCAAAGGTGAGAAATAACTTTATATGTTTCAGGAGCTGAAAGAAGATTGGCGTGACTGATGAATAGTGAGCATGGGAGAGAGTGGTAAAAAAATACAGCTGTAGAATTGGACAGTGAACACATTATATAGAGTTTCAGAGTTCATGGTCAGAAGTGGAAATTTTATTTTTAGTTCAATGGGGAAAAGTCGAAGTTTTAAGTTTGTGGTGGTATGGTTAGATATATCTTGTTGAAGTATCATTTTGGGTGGCATTGGGAAAATTTACTATAAGATAGCAAGAGTGAAGACAGGAAGACCAATTACCCTTTGGTTGTTCAGGTAAGCTGAGTGGGGATTTGTACTAGCATGAGATTGTTGGAGATGGAAGAAAAGCAAATAATTCAGGATATATTTTGGAAGCAGAGCTTACAACAGTTATTCTCTGCTACCCAGTGAAATAAATACCATTCTGAAAAGCTTTCATGGATTTAAAAAATGATTTCTTTCATCAGCCCCAAAAATATATATTGAAGAAAAAAGAATTAAATACTAAAATGCCGAAAACTAAACAAACATTTGTTCAATGTTTATATATTTTGTAAAATGTGGAAATAAAACATAGACATCTATATTGTTGTTGTACTTATTTTTACTATGCTTAATAATGTAATCCATTAATTATATGTGATAATTATTATAATAAGTATGGCACAACTAAAATGACTCAAAGAAATTATTCTCCTACTAGTCATATACATTTTAAGAAATGAATCTTTATACTTGAATTCTGCCAGCCTATCAGAAATAGCCGCTTTTTTGCCTTGATAAAGCAACAATAATTATTTTCATACTTTAGTGAAATTATTCCAAATCCAGCTGTTAATTTTATCTAAAATTTGACAATTTTTGTCATATGTTCAAAAGCAGTTATTTTCAGAAGTTTTACAGAAGGGAAGATTTGATTTATTTTTTCATCACCTTTTCTTTTGTGTTACAGCCTAGGCTTTTGAAGAGTAAAGTCTGTCTGCTCAGTGAAGTGAAAGTATCCTATTTATCTGCTGACTAGCCCCAGTGTAAGATTTTTATGCTGCTTGCATTTATGAAACCAGGACCTGAGGAGACCTATCTTTTGAATAACAAGAAGAGAAGAAGAGTCTAGTGGCTAAATTATTACCCTGACATCAGCACTTCAGGAGTTCTATCTTTATCTAGCTCTTTCACTTAATCATTTAACTGTTCTCATCCTGCTCTTTGTGTATAAAAAGAAAATAATATTTTGCCCATGCGTTATAAATGTTCTAGGGCTTAATTATTTTTTGCAGACTTCTCTGAGATTTCTGAAGAATGGTAGACATAATTATTCAGTCTCACGATATACTCTGCTTAGGGGTTTTTCTGAGTGCTGATTTGAAGATTATCCAAATTCATCCCAGTGATGCATGAGAGGTTTTGTAATGCTGATTACATATCACTGGGGAACAAATTAAACCCATCAAATGCCTAGCATATCAATCTCAAATCACACTCTACTTGAACTGGGGGCCCTGTGTTTTATTTACTCGATGAGCACTTTCCTCTCCAGATGAATTAGCTCTTCTACAATGTGTTGTTTGGCACAGTGGGGCCTTAGCAGGCAGGGGATTTTGTACTTTTCAACAAAAGGATACTTGTTGATGCCTAGCTTGTGGGCCTATTTTAAAACTGTTAAAGGAAATATCAGCATGCAGTATTTATTATACTATTTTTAAAGAACAGGTTAACCCCAAGATTAAATGTTGAAATTTATAAGGAAACTTTGATGTATCCTGGCACATTTGAAACATTATTCTTTGGAATATATTAAGGTTGATGATTTTTATGAAATAGGGAGAGGGTGAGGGAAGAAATAAACTGAAATATGCATATTTTTAGGGCTACCAAATCTCTTTTCATTTTAAAAAATATACATTCCATGAGATAAAACTGATAACAGAAAGATAAATAACCTGATGGTTAAAAGGTAAAGGATATAAAAAGTGAATTCAGAGAAGAGCAGTCCAAATGACCAGTAAATATGTTATAGAGTCTAAAGGTTTCTAGTGGTCGGCTAATGTGAATTCAAGTTAACAGTGAGTGTTATCTTATACTCAATAGAATGGCAAAAGAAAAATAGTGATTGCGACTACTCCTGGTAGAGGTATGATGGGGGAAAGGGAGCTCTCTCACCTACGTCAGTAGTGGAAATGCAAAGAATTACAGCACACTTGGGAAGGCAACGTGACCAGATTTGTTGAATCTTACTTTCATTTCCTGAAATTCATATAAATAAAAACACTGGTAAGTAAGGACAAATAAGAAATAAAGACCCATCATTAGAAGAAATTTGAACAAATTTGGTAAATCCACACTAGGGTGAAAATTGCTAGCTGTCCACCAAAATTATTCTCTTCTTCTTCTTCCATAGTAGTTAAATCATAGGAATGTGACTGGCTGATCTTCCAAGGTCCCCTTGCATCTATTTGTGGCCTTATAAATCAATTCTTGCCAATGGGAAGTGAATGGAAGTGATGTGTGTCAATCCCAGGACTGACCATACACCACCTGCATGTGCCCCTTTATGCTATTCCTTCAGTTCAGGGTGGGAATGGGAATGCCCAGAGCAACTTTGGAAACTATATGCTGAGGATGCTAGAACTGCCATCAGCCTAGGGCCCTGAATGACTGTATGAAACAAGGTACATGTGGGTGGGGAAAAAAAAACTGGCTGGAACTATTAGATGAAAGAGAAATAAACATGTTTTTGGTCATTGCAATTTTGAGATCTCTCCTTAATAGCAGTTTAGTTATTTACCCTAATTAATACAAGTACTATGAAATATTATGTAATCGTTAATAGGTTACATAGGGAAACAACTGAATAGGGGGTATTTTGTTATATAGGGAAAGTAAATGCAGAGAAGTTTATATAACATGATCTAACTATTGTAAAATAAATATAGAAGCATATAACCCAGCAGGATATACAGAGGAGGTGGAAGTTGAACAACCAACCAACAAATCAAGGGGAAGTCAGTAAGGAAGGAATTTCATAGGTGCTATGTAATGTAGAATCTGACAGGAACAGTAAGGAGCATCCTTGGGCCATCTTTTTCAATTTCTATGACTTCTGAGTCCATTATGATCTTTTATTCTATGTTTCAAATGTCTATGTAGCATTATCATCCAGATATTCTGCAGGTATTTTGTAGATAAAAATGTATTCTCTTTCTCCTTTTGAGAAACAATAAACATATGTTAAGCAAGTCGTTTTGAGCACCTATAAAGTTTCAGGACTTGGGATATACATGCTGGGTGATGCAAAAATAAAAAAAAAATGATCCTTGCCTTTCAGAAGCACATAATCAGATGAAAAAGGAGCCATAAAGAGATAATTTCAAGAAAATGTAGTAAATATGCATTGATATAGTTATGCACAGAAAAATGTAGTAGATTTGAAGAAGGGTCCCTTAAGTCAATTTCAGATGTGAGGCTGATTTTTGGGGAGACGCACAAAGTAGCATCCCTGAGCCTGATGAATCCTTGTCATTAGTGACACATTTTCTTAATGCTTTATGAAAATTTATCATGTGCTATTAATATTAATTTACACGTTAGGAGGTAAATATGTGTTATGTTTATGCCTCCATTTCCAGACAAAGCACCAGGTACACACTATGCTAAGGAATAAGGTAAAGTGATGGTTCTTGTCCTCAAATAACTCAAAGACTTGTGGAAGGTAAGGATGCATAAGAAAAGGTGTCATAAAGTGTTAAAATAAACTCAGGTTCAGAGAGAATCCTTTTTATTGTAACAAATAT
The DNA here is from genome assembly GCF_000951045.1 of Mandrillus leucophaeus. Classification (NCBI taxonomy): domain Eukaryota; kingdom Metazoa; phylum Chordata; class Mammalia; order Primates; family Cercopithecidae; genus Mandrillus; species Mandrillus leucophaeus. Next base: position 1,863,339 of record NW_012105209.1, on the reverse strand, counting down.
TGACAAGGATTAAAATACAGTTATTCTGGCTCCCAGTGGAGGACTGCTCTGTAACATTCCATTTAGTACAACTGGGCTCCGGGATTTTTCTTATCAACATTCTTATCCTCTGGATTCAGGGCTGTATTGAGAACTGAGGATGCCGAGAGCAGGAATCAGACCCTTGAGAAGTGTGGGAAGAAAGGGCGCTACAGGTTGCTAATAGATTCCTTGAAAATGCGTCCAGCCCAAATACATGGGACAAAATAAGACATAAATATTATAAGGTTATCTGCTTTGTCATTTATCCTTGTATTCATATTTCTTGAGTACTGAAGGCAAGAATTGCAACTTTCCACTTTCAAATGCTTTGAAAACCATTCAAAAGAGGACAATCCTTGATGGGTGGTATTCTTAAGTGCTTAGTGAAATTTTGCTGAAACTGATACTCCATTTTTCTCTTCTGAATAATGACCCCAGAGAGAGACGTAATCTTAGAGCTATAAACATTCAAAGTTGGAGGTATTTAAAGGTCATCCAGTTTAACCATTCATTGATGCTTTAGCTCAAGTTTTTTATTATGACATTTCACATCTTCCATAGATGTGAAACCACCTGCTATAGAAAGATGATCAAGTAGCAATGGTTTAAGAGCCCAATGGGTGTAATTGATTATCCGTATGGTGCCAATATTAGCTCGCCAGGACTGTTGTAATAAGTAGCACAAACTGGGTGGTTTAAACAACAGAAATTTATGCTTTTGCAGTTTTGGAGGCTAGAAGTCTGAGATCAAGGTATGGATAGGTTTGGTTTCTTCTTAGGACTTTCAGGAAAGCATCTGTTCCATGCCTTTGGCAGGTCCTGGTGATTTACTGACAATCTTTGGGATTCCTTGACTCGTAGAAGTATCACCCTAATCTCTGCCTTTATTTTCACATCACTCCCGCTATGTGTGTGTCTGTGTCTAAAATTTCCCTTTCTTAGAAGAACACCAGTCATATTAGATTAGGGGACCACCCTACTCTAGTATGACCCCTGTTAACGAATGATGTTTGCAGCAACCCTATTTCCAAATAAGGTCACATTCTGAGGTACTAGGGTTAGGACTTCAACATATACATTTAGAGGAGAACACAATTCAACCCATAACAGTGCCTTTAAAACATAAGCAGAATATACCTGACTCTCTCTGGAATTCTCCATACACATTTTTATTTTTTTACGCCTCTTATGTTATTGTTCCATATTGATAGATTTCTCTTTTGTTGTAATGCCGCTTCATGCTGCTCTTATCTCTATTAAACACTTAGATAATTGTGATTTGAGATATACTTGTTTCTGTGACTAGAGTTTGGGATACAAAAATCAAACAACAGATAAAATCTCCAAATTTTAATTTTTCTTTTATTCTCTCATTCAATACATATTTATCAGAAAAGCAATATATGTACCAAATGTTCTAGAAACTGAGAATGTGGAGGTGAATAAACATGGCTAGCCAGGTCCCAACCCTCATAGAGCTTACATTCTAGTGTGAGATGTGAATGATTCCTGAACTTCTATTCAAATTGTTTAGGAAAATTTATTAATAGATTAAGATAAATTCTGGCTAGCTTCAGAAGTTGTTGAGTGGACCTAAAGACGTAGGCCAAGGCATCTTTCAGAATCACAGAGGTAATGTTTTATAATAGTTAAAAACTGAAAATTATATACTGAATATGAATTGGATATTGATTAGCTGTGTGACTTTCTGTAAACTATCCTCTTTGAAATTCAAATTCTTAAATCTTTTTTGGTCTTTTCAGTGTGATTTATTCTTTAACCTATAGATTATTTGCAATTTCTTTTTTTTTTAGGTTTTGAACTAGTTAAAGATACCAAATTTCATACTTACATGAGTATTCAGCTTGAATCTCCTCTGTCCACTTGATTTTTCAAAGTCCAGATAGCTACATATCCATTTTATAGTCCTTTCTGGCATGTTTTGTGTTCATGAAAGTTACTATTTTATCATCATAACCATATGGGTAAAGAAACAACAATTTTATTTGAATTTATATTACCTAAAAATTTTGCTTTTGAATATAAGTAAGCATACATCTATAATGAAATGAAAACATCTCATCATATGCTTTATATGTTGAAATCACCATGAGTCACATGGGAGTATAGTGTAAACTTATTACTGTCAGAAGGATATACTGAAAAATTGATAATTGTGAAACCTGCCAATTTATTTGTACAGACACTGAATATTAAGGATATGAAAATACTATAATAATTAGGAAAATGGATTTGTTATTATGGAAATGCTAAGAGTATATTAGCTAATTTTAGGAAGAACATTATACTCCTTATTTACCACAAATGTGTATTGCAGTGAAGTTATAACACAAGGCAGAAAAGTGAAAAATAGATTGTGTGCAATTCTTCCCAACTGAAGTAGTTGACATTGAATAAAACCTTTAAAGATTGTATTTTGTTTTAAGTTATTTAATATTATTTAGGTTCCTATGACTTACCTAAATTCAGTGGTCAATTCAGTTCTTATATAACTTGAAATATCAGCAACTGATACAGCTGATTACTACTTCTTCCTTAAAATATTATCTTCACTTGGATTTCAGGTCACTACACATTCTCCTATTGACAGACATCTATTTCCCCTACATTTTTTTCTCTATTATAAATAAAGCTGCAATCAATACTTTTATGCTTGTTTTTTATGGGTCTAAGTTTTCAATTTTTTTGATAAATACCCAGGACTGGAATTGCTAGACATAGGTGTATGTATACTTTTATTTTAAAAACCTGCAGCCGGGCATGGTGGCTCATGGCTGTAATCCCAGGACTTTGGGAGGCCAAGGCAGGTGGATCATGAGGTCAAGAGATGGAAACCATCCAGGCCAACATGGTGAAATGCCGTCTCTACTAAAAATACAAAAACTAGCTGGGCGTGGTGGCGTGCACCTGTAGTCCCAGCTACTCAGGAGACTGAGCCAGGAGAATCGCTTGAACCGGGGAGGCGGAGGTTGCAGTGAGTCAAGATCACTCCAGTGCAGTCCAGCCTGGCGACACAGTGAGACTCTGTCTCAAAAAACAAAACAAAACAAAACCAAAACAAAACAAAACAAGGCAAGACAAGAAATGACAAGACAAAACAAAACAAAACAAAACAAAAACCCTGATCAACAGTTTTCTAAACTGGTTCTACCATTTTATACCACCACCCACAGTATATGAGAGTTCCAGTTGCTCCTCATTCTCTTGGCAGAGTCAGTCTTTTTAGGAGTAACTATTCTAGTGGGTGTGTAGTGGTATCTCATGGTTTTAATTTATATTTCATCCATGCCAATGATTAACATCTTTTCCTTTGTGTATTTTCTTTTCTTTGTATACACAATTTTTGAAGTATCCATCTAAATCCTTTTTCCCATTTTTAATTGGGTTGTCAGTCTTTTTCATTATTGACTTGTGAAATCTTGCTAATTTATTTTTCAATTTGGCTTGTCTTTTTTTTCTTAAATGTCTTTTGATAAGAAGATTTTAATATTTATAATGCACAATTCATAATTTTTCCTTATGCTTAGTATTTCATGAATTCTACTTAAAAAATTATTGTCTAGCCCACCTATTTCTGGATTCTACTTTGTTCTGTTTTTCCATTTTTCTTCTATACTTACGTCAATATGACATCATCTTAATTACTCTGGTTTTATAGTTTTATAGTAAACATTAGAATCAGGCAATATTTTTTCTTCAATTTGTTCTTCTTTCTTAAGATTGCTTTGGCCATCCTAGGTTGTTTGCATTTTTATATAAAGTTTAGTATCTGCTTGCCAATTTCTATAAAAAAAAGCTGTTGGAATTTTGACTGGAATTGTATTGAGTCTATACATTAATATGGGGACAAAGGTCATGTTTATCAAATTGATTCTTTTATTATTATTATTTTTTATTATTATTGTACTTTAAGTTCTACGGTACATGTGCACAACGTGTAGGTTTGTTACATATGTACACATGTGCCATGTTGGTGTGCTGCACCTGTTAACTCGTCATTTACATTAGGTATATCTCGTAATGCTATCCCTCCCCGCTCCCCCAACCCACGACAGGCCCTGTGTGTGATGTTCCCCTTCCTGTGTCCAAGTGTTCTCATTGTTCAATTCCCACCCATGAGTGAGAACATGCGGTGTTTAGTTTTCTTTCCTTGCAATAGTTTGCTCAATATGATGGTTTCCAACTTCATCCATGTCCCTACAAAGGACATGAACTCATACTTTTTTATAGCTGCATGTATTCCATGGTGAATATATTCTTATTTTCTTAGTCCAATCTATCAGTGATGGGCATTTGGGTTGGTTCCAAGTCTTTGCTATTGTGAATAGTGCAGCAATAAACACATGTGTGCATGTGTCTTTATAGCAGTGTGATTTATAATCCTTTGGGTATATACCCAGTAATGGAATGGCTGGGTCAAATGGTATTTCTAGTTCTGGATCCTTGGGGAATCACCACACTGTCTTCCACAATGGTTGAACTAGTTTACAGTCCCACCAACAGTGTAAAAGTGTTCCTATTTCTCCACAACCTCTCTAGCACCAGTTGTTTCCTGACTTTTTAAAGTTCACCATTCTAACTGGCATGAGATGGTATCTCATTGTGGTTTTCATTTGCATTTCTCTGATGGCCAATGATAATGAGCATGTTTTCATGTGTCTGTTTGCTGCATAAATGTCTTCTTTTCGGAAGTGTCTGTTCATATCCTTCACTCACTTTTTGATGGGGTTGTTTGATTTTTTCTTGTAAATTTGTTTAAGTTCTGTGCAGATTCTGGATATTAGCCCTTTGTCAGATGAGTAGATTGTAAAAATTTTCTCCCATTCTGTACGTTGCCTGTGCACTCTGATGGTAGTTTCTTTTGCCATGCAGAAGCTTTTTAGTTTAATTAGATCCCATTTGTCAATTTTGGCTTTTGTTGCCATTGCTTTTGGTGTTTTAGACATGAAGTCCTTGCCCATGCCTATGTCCT
>NW_012105209.1:1855684-1858170 GCF_000951045.1 Mandrillus leucophaeus | reverse complement strand
TTCTGTTCCATTGGTCTATATCTCTGTTTTTGTATCAGTACCATGCTGTTTTGGTTACTGTAGCGTTGTAGTATAGTTTGAAGTCAGGTAGCGTGATGCCTTTAGCTTTGTTCTTTTTGCCTAGGATTATCTTGGCAATGCAGGCTCTTTTTTGATTCCATATAAACGTTAAAGTAGTTTTTTCCAATTTTGTGAAGAAAGTCATTGGTAACTTGATGGCGATGGCATTGAATCTATAAATTACCTTGGGCAGTATGGCCATTTTCACGATATTGATTCTTCCTCTCCTTGAGCATGGAATGTTCTTCCATTTGTTTGTGTCCTCTTTTATTTTGTTGAGCAGTGGTTTTGAATTCTCCTTGAAGAGGTCCTTCACATGCCTTGTAGGTAGGATTCCTAGGTAAATTTTTCTCTTTGTAGCAATTGTGAATCGGAGTTCACTCATGATTTGGCTCTCTATTATTGGTGTATAGGAATACTTCTGATTTTTGCACATTGATTTTTGTATCCTGAGACTTTGCTGAAGTTGCTTATCAGCTTAAGGAGATTTTGGGCTGAGACGGTGGGGTTTTCTAATGTACAATCGTGTCATCTGTAAATAGGGACAATTTTACTTCCTCTTTTCCTAACTGAATACTCTTTATTTCTTTCTCCTGCCTGATTGCCCTGGCCAGGACTTCCAACACTACATCGAATAGGAGTGGTGAGAGAGGGCATCCCTGTCTTGTGCCAGTTTTCAAAGAGAATGTTTCCAGTTTTTGCCCATTTAGTATGATATTGAATGTGGGTTTGTCATAAATAGCTCTTATTATTTTGAAATACATCCCATCAATACCGAATTTATTGAGAGTTTTTAGCATGATAGGCTGTTGAATTTTGTTGAAGGCCTTTTCTGTGTCTATTGAGATAATCATGTGATTTTTGTCTTTGGTTCTGTTTATTTGATGGATTATGTTTATTGATTTGAATATGTTGAACCAGCCTTGTATCCTAGGGATGAAACCCACTTGATTATGGTGGATAAGCTTTTTTGATGTGCTGCTGGATTCGGTTTGCCAGTATTTTATTGAGAATTTTTGCATCAATGTTCATCAGGGATATTAGCCTAAAATTCTCTTTTTCTGTTGTGTCCTGGCCAGACTTTGGTATCAGGATGATGTTGGCCTCATCAAATGAGTTAGGGAGGATTCTCTCTTTTTCAATTGTTTGGAATAGTTTCAGAAGGAATGGTAACAGCTCCTTTTTGTACCTTTGGTAGAATTTGCTGTGAATTCATCTGGTCCTGGACTTTTTTTGGTTGGTAGGCTCTTATTTATTCTCTCAATTTCAGAGCCTGTTATTGGTCTATTCAGGGCTTCATCTTCTTCCTGGTTTAGCCTTAGGAGGGTGTAAGTGTCCAGGAATTTATCTATTTCTTCTAGATTTTCTAGTTTATTTGCGTAGAGGTGTTTATAGTATTCTCTGATACTATACTCTGATACTCTGATCTCTGTGGGATTGGTGATGATATCCCCTGTATCATTTTTTATTGCGTCTATTCGATTCTTCTCTCTTTTCCTCTTTATTAGTCGTGCTAGCAGTCTATCAATTTTGTTGATCTTTTCAAAAAATCAGCTCCTGTATTCATTGATTTTTTGAAGGCTTTTTTGTGTCTCGATCTCCTTCAGTTCTGCTCTGATCTTAGTTACTTCTTGCCTTCTGCTAGCTTTTGAATGTGTTTGCTCTTGCTACTCTAATTCCTTTAATTGTGATGTTAGGGTGTCAATTTTAGATCTTTCCTGCTTTCTCTTGTGGGCATTTAGTGCTATAAATTTCCCTCTACAAACTGCTTTAGGTGTGTCCCAGAGATTCTGGTACATTGTGTCTTTGTTCTCCTTGGTTTCAAAGAACATCTGTTATGTACCCAGTAGTCATACAGGAGCAGGTTGTTCAGTTTCCCTGTAGTTGAGTGGTTTTGAGTGAATTTCTTAATCCTCAGTTGTAGTTTGATTGCACTGTGGTCTGAGAGACAGTTTGTTATAATTTCTCTTCTTTTACGTTTGCTGAAGAGTGCTTTACTTCCAACTATGTGGTCAATTTTGGAATAAGTGCGATGTGTTGCGGAGAAGAATGTATATTCTGTTGATTTGGAGTGGAGAGTTCTGTAGATTTCTCTTAGGTCCGCTTGGTGCAGAGCTGAGTTCAATTCCTGGATATCCTTGTTAACCTTCCGTCTCATTGATCTGTCTAATGTTGACAGTGGGGTGTTAAAGTCTCCCATTATTATTGTGTGGTAGTTTAAGTCTCTTTGTAGGTCTCTAAGGACTTGCTTTATGAATCTATGTGCTCCTGTATTGTGTGCATATATATTTAGTATAGTTAGCTCTTCTTGTTGAATTGATCCCTTTACCATTATGTAATGGTCTTCTTTGTCTCTTTTGATCTTTGTTGGTTTAAAGTCTGTTTTATCAGAGACTAGGATTGCAACCCCTGCTTTTTTTTTTTTT
>NW_012105209.1:1824403-1855338 GCF_000951045.1 Mandrillus leucophaeus | reverse complement strand
AAAATTCTTTTCTTTAAGAATGTTGAATATTGGCCCCCACTCTCTTCTGGCTTGAAGAGTTTCTACCAATAAATCCGCTGTTAGTCTGATGGGTTTCCCTTTGCTGGTAACCTGACCTTTCTCTCTGGCTTCCCTGAACATTTTTACCTTCATTTCAACTTTGGTGAATCTAACAATTATGTGTCTTGGAGCTGCTCTTCTCAAGGAGTATCTTAGTGGTATTCCCTGTATTTCCTGAATTTGAATGTTGGCCTGCCTTGCTAATTTGGGGACGTTCTCCTGGATAATCTCCTGAATAGTGTTTTCCAACTTGCTTCCATTGTCCCAGTCACTTTCAGGTACACCAATGACATGCAGGTTTGGTCTTTTCTCATAGTCCCATATTTCTTGGAGGCTTTGTTCATTTCTTTTTACTCCTTTTTCTCTAAGCTTCTCTTCTTGTTTCATTTCATTCATTTGATCTTCAATCACTGATACCCTTTCTTCCAGTTGATTGAATCAGCTACTGAAGCTTGTGCTCACATCCTGTAGTTCTCGTGCCATGGTTTTCAGCTACATCAGGTCATTTAAGGTCTTCTCTACACTGTTTATTCTAGTTAGCCATTAATCTAATCTTTTTTCAAGGTTTTTAGCTTCTTTGCGATGTGTTCGAACATCCTCCTTTTCAGAGGTGACATCGTGCTAGCAGCCCTCACTTGGTCTCGGTGTCTCCTCAGCCTTGGCAGCCGCTCTGGCCCTGCTCAAGGAACCCTTCAGCCCATTACTGCACTATGGGGACCCCTCTTGGGGCTGGCTGAGACTGGAGCCAGCTCTCTCTGCTGGGGGAGAGGTCTGGAGGGAGAGGCATGGGCGGGAGCTGGGGCTGCATGTGGCGCTAGGGGGCTGGTGCAGGTTCTGGGTGGGTGCAGGTTCGGCGGGCCCCACACTTGGCACAGCTGACTGGCATCTGCTGTGCTTAATCAGAGGCTGATTCCCATGCATGGACCGGCATTCCCTCTTTGCGGGATTATTGGCCATGATAGCAGGTCTCCCTCTCTTTCTTGCTTCCCCTCTTTTCCTCTTGATTGTCTGGGAGGAGCTCCCTCTGGGCTGCCAGAGTGCCTGGGCTAGGTGCTGCAAAGTCCCACAGTAAGTGTGAGTGAGAGGTGAAGCCTGCTGGGCTTCTGGGATGAGTGGGGACTTGGAGAAATTTTCTGTCTAGCGAAGGGATTGTAAATGCACCAATGAGCACTCTGTGTCTAGCTAAAGGTTTGTAAATTCACCAGTCGGGGCTCTCTCAAAACGGACCAATCAGCTCTCTGTAAAACAGACCAATGAGCTCTCTGTAAAATGGACCAATCAGCTTTCTGTAAAATGGAACAATCAGCAGGATGTGGGTGGAACCAGACAACTGAATAAAAGCAGGCCACCCAAGCCAGCAGTGGCAACCTGCTGGGGTCCCCTTCCACACTGTGGAAGATTTGTTCTTTTGCCCTTCGCAATAAATCTTGCTGTTGCTCACTCTTTGGGTCCGCACTGCCTTTATGAGGTGTAACATTCACCACGAAGGTCTGCAGCTTCACTCATGAAGCCAGTGAGACCACGAACCCACCAGGAGTGACAAATACCTCCGAACGGGAGTTACAAGCAACTCCGGATGAGCCACCTTTTATCACCGATCTTCTGAAGCCTTCTTCTCTCAACTCATCAGTGATTCTCCATCCAGCTTTGTTCCATTGCTGGTGAGGAGCTGTGTTCCTTTGGAGGAGAAGAAGCGCTCTGATTTTTAGAATTTTCAGCTTTTCTGCTGTGGTTTCTTCCCATCTTTGTGGTTTTATCTACCTTTGGTCTTTGATGATGTTGATGTACAGATGGGGTTTTGGTGTGGATGTCCTTTCTGTTTGTTAGTTTTCCTTTTAACAGTCAAGACCCTCAGCTGCAGGTCTGCTCGAGATTTCTGGAGGTCCACTTGAGACCCTGTTTGCCTGGGTATCACCAGCAGCAGCTGCAGAACTGCAAATATTGCAAAATGGCAAATGTTGCTGCCTGATGATTCCTCTGGAAACTTTGTCTCAGAGGGGCACCCGGTCGTATGAGGTGTCAGTTGGCCCCTACTGGGAGGTGTCTCCCAGTTAGGCGACTGGGGGATCAGGGACCCACTGAAGGAGGCAGTCTGTCTGTTCTCAGATCTCAAACTCTGTGCTGGGAGAACCACTACTCTCTTCAAAGCTGTCAGACAGAGACGTTAAGTCTGCAGAAGTTTCTGCTGCCTTTTGTTCAACTATGCTCTTCCCCCAGAGGTGGAGTCTATAGAGGCAGGCAGGCCTCCTTGAGCTGCAGTGGGCTCCACCCAGTTCGAGCTCCGGCTGGTTTGTTTACCTTCTCAAGCCTCAGCAATGGCAGACGCCCCTCCCACAGCCTCGCTGCCACCTTGCAGTTTGATCTCAGACTGCTGTGCTAGCAGTGAGCAAGGCTCCGTGGGCATGGGACCCTCTGAGCCAGGCGCAAGATATAATCTCCTGGTGTGCCATTTGCTAAGACGGTGGGAAAAGCGCAGTATTAGGGTGGGAGTGACCTGCTTTTCCAGGTGCTGCCTGTCACAGCTTCCCTTGGCTAAGAAAGGGAATTCTCTGACCCCTTGTGCTTCCTGGGTGAAGCAATGCCTTGCCCTGCTTTGGCTCATGGTCCGTGGGCTTCATCCACTGTCCTGCACCCACTGTCCAACAGCCCCTGGGAGATGAACCTGGTATCTCAGTTGCAAATGCAGAAATCATCTGTCTTCTGTGTCACTCACGTTGGGAACTGTAGACTGGAGCTGTTCCTATTTGGCTATCTCGGAACCCTCATCGATATTGATTCTTTTAACCCATTGCTATGGTATATCTCATTTCTTTAGATTTTCCACTGTTTTTCTCAGCAATGTTCTGAAGTTGTCTAAATAGATGTCTTTTTATCTTTTGTTAAATGTATTGCTGGTGTTTTGGATTTTTTTATGGTACTCCTAACAAAATATATTGATTTTTTAAAAATTTCAATCTCTAGTGCTTGTTGCTAGTATAAACAAATACAATTGGTTTTGTATATTGACCTTGTATCCTAAGACTTGGCGGAATTCTCATATTAGATCTATTAGTTCGTTTGGGTGAAATCCTTTGGATTTTCTAGGTATATATTTATTTCACTTGCAAATAAATACAGTTTTACTTTTTCTTTACCCATATTCATACCTTTTATTTAGAATGTTTGTCTTCTTGCATTAAATAGAATCCCATTACAATGTTGAAGAGAAGTTCTGAGAGCAGATATACTTGCATTTTTTGTGTGACCTCAGTGACAAATTGTTTAATATTTTACTACTAAGTATGGCATTTACTGTAGATTTTGTGTAGAAGTGCTCTATTAAATAAATAAAAGGATATTTCATTTTATTTCTAGTTTTCTTAGAGGATTTTAAAATCGTGAAGCAGTATTGGCTTTTGGCTAAACCTTTTATTGCAATTATTGCAATAATTATATAGTTATTCTCTTGCATTATTGGAGTTAATTCTGCCTTATGTTGATTGTCTTTTGGAATTAATTGATACTACTTTATTAAGCACTTTCAAATTTATATTTATAAGGGATATTGGACTGTTATGTTCTTTCCCTGTAATGTCATTGTCAAGACTTAACTTTAGGGTATTAGTTTCAAAATGAGTAAAAGTGTTCCTTCCTCTGCATTTTCTGAAAGTGTGTTGGTGATATTGTTGTTGTTGGGTTTTTGTTTTTGTTTTTTTAATTTGATAAGACTTCGCCATTGAAGCTATCTTGGCAGAAGCTTCCTTTTTAGGAAGGTTTTAAATTATTGATTTAATTTATTTAACGGATGCAATGTAATATAGATTGTCTGTTCTTTTGTTTTGAAAAGTTGAATGTTATTTGCTTTATTTTATTTATTATTTTCTTATCTTTATCATTTTCTTCTATTTATCTTGAGTTACTTTGTTATTCTTTCTCTAGCTTCTCAAAGTGAAAACTTAGATCTTTGAGTTTATACTTTTCTTGTTTTTTTAAGTAAACATTTAAAGCCCTAAATTTCTCTCTTAGCACTTCATTAGATGGCATGTCATACATTTTGATATGTTGTGTTTTTATTATGATTATAGTTAAAATACTTTCTAATATGTATATGTGATTTCCTCACTGACACTGGATTATTAAGAAGTGTATGCTTAATTTTCAAATATTTTGGGAGATAATCTAGATATATTACTGTTTTTGAGTTCTAATTAAACTCATTTGTGGTCAAAGAATATGTTTTGTGCGCAAAGAACACTGCAAATTTTTAAGGCTTATTTTATGTGCCTCATCATATGATCTATCTTGGTGAATATTCTACATGCACTTGAAAAACTTGTGTATACTGCAGCTGCTGGGTGTGGTGCATTGTAATTTGATTAGGACAAATTTGTTGATAATGTTCAAATTCTTCAAATTTATGTTCATTGTTTGATATAATTATTCCATTGATCATTGATAGAAGAGTATTAAAGTTTCCAACAATAATTATTAATTTTTTTTTGTTTAATTTTGTTAAGTTTTGTTTCATTTACTTTGACTCTCTGTTGTTAGGTTAACATTAAGAATTGCTGTTTTATTGATAAATTAGCCATTTTATCATTATGAAATGCCCCTCTTTATCTTGGCAAATATTCTTTGTTTTGAAGTCTCTTTTGTTTAATATTAATTGGGTCATGCTATTTTTCTTTTGACTACCATTTATATGGTGTGTATTTACGTACACACATATATACATATGTGTATATATACACACACACACATATATATTTCCATCTATTTTCTTTTACTTCATTTGTGACTTTCTACCCAATCTCTCTCTTTACCTCCTTCTTAAGGTCAATAACTCATATATATTCCCTTTTGAGGCTGTTTGATGGATCTTGTAGGTGTGCTACATTCTTTTTTATTCTTTTTACTTTAGCCTCTTCTGACCATATTTCCAAATAGCCTGTGTTTAAGTTTACTAATTTTTTCTTCTGCTTGATCAATTCTGCTTAGACACTGATGTATTCTTCAGTATGCCCATTGCGTTTTTCACCCCCAGAATTTCTGTCTGATTCTTTTTAATTATTTCAATTTCGTTGTTAAATTTATCTGATAGGATTCTGAATTCCTTCTCTGTGCTATCTTGAATTCATTTGAGTTTCCTCAAAACAGTTATTTTGAGTTCTCCGTCTGAAAGGTCACATATCTCCATCTCTCTGGGGTTGGTTCCTGGTGTCTTATTTAGTTCATTTGGGGAGGTTATGTTTTCCTGGATGGTGTTGATGCTTCTGATGTTCATTGGTGTCTGGGCATTGAACAGTTAGGTATTTATTGTAGTCTTCTCAGTGTGGGCTTGTTTATACCCATCATTCTTGAGCAGGCTTTCTAGATATTTGAAGGGACTTGGATGTTGTGATCTAAGTTTTTGGTCACTGCAGGTATATGTGAATTAGAAGGCACCCCAAGTCCAGTAACACTGTAATTATTGCAGACTCATAGAGGTACTGACTTGGTAGTCTTCAATTAGATCTGGAAGAATTCTTTTGATTACCTGTCTTTTTATTTTCTTGTGGCCTAGACAGCAGAGATTCTTCTTCTCTTCATTTACTTCTCCCAATCAAATGAAATTTATGTGCTGAGCTTCCTGGAGCTGGAAGAGGGGCACCAAAAGCACCCCTGTGGCCACCACCACCGGGACTATGCTGGGTCAGACCTGAAGGCAGCACAGCATGGAGTCTTGTCCAAGGACCACTGTAACCACTATCTGGCTTGCATCTATATTTGCTCAAGATCCTAAGGCTCAACAATCAGCAAGTGGTGAAGCCAGCCAGTCTTGTGTCCTTCCCTTAATGACAGAAAGTTCCTTTGGGCCCCAGGTGGGTCCGGAGATGTATCTAGGAGCCAAGGCCTAGAGTAACAAATCATAGAAATTTACCTGGTACTCTTTTCTACTGTGTTTAAGCTGACGCTGAAACCACAATACAAAGTCCTTCCATTCTCCCCTCCCCTTTCCCTAGGCAGTGAAGTCTCTCCCTGTGTCCACCACCACCGCAGGCCCATGGGAGTACTGCTACGATGTTGCCAACGTTCACTTAGGCCCAAGGGCTCTTCAGTCAACTTGTGGTGAATGCTGCTAGGCCTGGGGCTGATGCTACAGGGCAACGAGCTCCCCTCTGGCCCAGCGTAGGTCTAGAGATGCCATCCAAGAGCCAAGACTAGAATCAGAGACCCCAAGATTCCCCTTGGTGTTCTTTCACACTGTGGCTGGGCTTATACATAACCTGCAAGACAAAGTCCCATTTACTCTTCCCTTTGCTTTCTGAAGCAGAAGGAGTCTCTCTTTACAGCCACCATAGCTATGACTATGCTGGGTCACACCTGAAGTCAGCATGTCTCAGAGTCTCACCCAAGGCCCATGGCATGTTCTACCCAGTTACCACTGCTGATTATTTAGGGCTCAAGTGCTCTTTACTCAGCAGGTAGTGAATACTGCCAGGACTGGGTTCTTCCCTTTAAGGAAGTGGGTTCTCTTTTGGCCTAGGGTATGTGTAGATATGACATCTGGGAGTGAGAGGCTGGGATGGGGGCCTCATGACTCTTCCTGGTGTCCTATCCTATTGTGGCTGAGCTAGTATCCAAGTTGCAAGACAAAGTTCTCTTTACTATTTCCTCTCCTCTCCTTAATTACAAGGAAGGAGTCTGTTTTGGAGCTGTGAGCTTCACTGCCTGGGATTAGGGGAGGGGTGATACAAGCACTCCCTTAGCCTGTCAAACTGGTATCTCCCTAGGTCACATATCTCCTAAGTCCACTGGCTCTGAGCCCAGCACAGCACTAAGACTTGCCTAGGAATTGCAGTCTTTATGGCCTAGACAGCCTTTCAAGATTATTTAGCACCCCAGAGCACTTTAGCCCATGTTGGCAAGTCTAGGTTCCAACTGCTGTAATGTAGGATTTCCCTCTGGCTATGGCTGGTCCAAATGCTCCCTCCATGGATGTCAGCTGAGTATTTCTCAATGTTGACAGCATTGAATTTTAATGCAAAGTCTCACAGTCACTATACTTTCTCTCCCTCAACTGCAAAGAGTCTCTGCATCATATGGCTGCTGCTGGGGAATGGGGGAGGGGTGGCGTCGGCATTTAAGACTGTCTTTTCTACACTCTTCAATGCCTCTTTCAGTGAACTGAGATTAAAACCAGGCACTGTGATTGCTCACCTGATTTTTGAGTCCTAGGAAGGTACTTTTCCTTTGTGTAGATAGTTGTCAATTTGGTGTTCCTGCATGGAAGATGATTGGTGGAAGCTTCTATTTGGCCATCTTACTCCACCTTGTCCAAATTTTATTAACTCTTTTTGAAATATCAATGGGAGTGATATGTGGGAGTGGGCTGAATATGTGTGTATCTGTACATGCACATATGTGTGTAAGTGTGTGTGTGTGTATGAGTATATGTAGCTCACAGAATTTACCATATAGTCTTGATTGGAAGTCTTGCTTTTTTATCTATAAGTCAGGAATAATATCTCCTTTATAAACTTATTGCAGTCTTTAAATTATGTAAGCCATGTGGAGTGGTTAGCAAGATGCTTGGCATATAAAAAGGCTCAGTAAATATTATGGAGCATTTTACTATGAAATAGAGTCACTCACTCAAAATTATAAAGTGGTAGATAACAAAAGCATGAAGAGATAAAAATTACATCAGCCCTGAAATTGCATTTGGAATATATTTTTTGAGATAATCTCTTTCTGAAAGTATAGACAGTATGGGTTGGGGTTGGAATTCTTGCTTTAGCCTGTGGATATTGTTTTTGAAGGAATAGTTCTCTCCTGGGTAGTTATTCAGTGAAAGACAGTGTTAGGAGAAAATTCTCCATGGGTCTTTCATGTTCCCGAATGTCTTGCAAAGTGGTTCACTGAAGCCCTTTGATCTAAACTATCTTTTCAAGGATGTATGCACAGTGAACATCTATACAAATTCCTATCTAATGTCAGCCCAACTTACACTCAGAATTTCTAGATTTTCCTTAATTAAATTTTTAAGTTCCTTACCCTCCTCTAATACTCCAGGCCTTCACGGATCCCACCAGATAATAAAGATAAAGCAATTTTCTCATGGGCTTATGGGTGGAAGCAGTTCAATATCATGCTTAAAGGCATATGCTGCTGCCAGTGGGCCTGGGTGGTGTTCTTACCACTATTGCCCATCTGAGCATTATGACCTCTTTTGAACATGACCTTCAGGAAAGTGAAGCTGCAGAGCTCATCAAAATGTTATTTGCCCAAAGTAGGCATGTTGTTTTTCCAAGATTTCTTCTGTAGTTTCTTTTACTCTCCTAAACTTTACACGTCTGTAGATGATCTCTTAACTTACAAGGTTGTAATGGATATTGGGATTATCTCACTCATGATCGATTCTGTGTCTCCCCCTCTGGAAGAGCTATGTGGTTTGATGTGAATAGGACTAAGTTACTTCTTACTCTCCAACCTTGGGTCGTCCTCTAAATTCCCCATGTCACATTCTGAGTAGAGAAGATGTAGAATGAGATGTAACAACATATACATTAAAAATTTCTTTACAAATCTCACCCATGTCAAGCTGATTCTTCTACTTCAGCAGCAGTTTATTAGATCTCTTTAAAGCAACACTTTCAGAGGCTAGGTATTTGAGAGAAGTCTGCACCTCTTACTTTTAAAATACATTTTATTATGATGAAAAGTCTCAGAGTTGCCTTTTGTGTGCAGCTGTCTCTTATTTGAAATATTTGCTTGATATTATTTTTCTACATCTGGTTCAGCAATAATTTCATGGGAACATTACTTGTCAATTCTGCATTCTCACTCCTTTTGACACCCTCCCTCCAACATTGACTCCTTGGTGGTGATAGGTGCAGTGAAGAGCCACCAGCAGAATAATGAAATATTATTTCTTCTTTGTTCTCACCTTACTCGCAGTGATCATTGAATTTGTTTTACTGGCTGAAACTGGAGCTGCCTCTGCAAGCAATTAAGTTGTCTTAACCAAACAAATGCAATGACTGAAATTTCCACACAGCACAGTGTTTCACATTGACTGCATCTGGGGTTTGAGAAAAATCACACTTTAAAGCAATATGAAATAAGTTTAAAAAACGTGGCAGGAATTCAATGTCATATAGAAAATCAAGCAGGCTGAACTACTGAGAAATCAAAAGTATATAAGTGTAAGGGAAAATTATACGGTGGAATAGGGCAGGAGAAATAAAAATAAGAGCAAATAAAGCCTTTTAGGATTGATAAAAAAGAAGGAAATATCAAGATAACTATATTTCCTAAACACAAATTGCCTTACAACAGCAATTTTGGACACAAGACAGTGCATTCCAATTTTAGAAAGTGTTTTGTTTTTATTTCTCTGGAGGTACTTTTAATTTTTTATGATGGTATCTTAAAAACATAATTTTAGAATAAATTTGCTTTTGATTTACATCTTACGTGTGTGATGAATGCCTTCAAAGATGTTAATGCACCGGTGTTGTTGAGCTGGAAAGTGTGTCTCTCCAAGTTGATAGGTTATACTTAGGAAATTGATGATACAAAGAAGCAGGCACACACCTAGACAATAAATCAAACTAAGCACCATACGTTTTTCTGACCCTGATACTTAAATGATAACTGGTTTACTTAAGCAACAACTCTCCAGTCATTTCTGTCAATTTTCTGAATGATGACACCTGTATTTTGCAGCTGTTTTTATTTATTGATATTGGCAGAAGAATAAATGTCAGTTTGTATAAAAAGAGGTTCAAACAAGTCCCATTTTCTCATTTTATTACACAATGATTATAAATACATATTTCAGGTTTGATGACCTTGAAGGAATTCTTGGTAAGATTAACAAGGGGAGAAAAGGTTGTCAAACAAATAGACTTTATGTGGCGATTTATAGTCTTCTAGAGAAAGGTATTCTTAGCACTTCCTAGTCAACCTATAATGTAGAACCAGGAAACACAAAACCTGCAGGTTGTAAATAGTGTGTTCAAAATTCAACCTTCAAAAAAGGAGCAGAGAAACCTTGTGAATGAAATATAAATAGAGAAGGAAGACTGGAGGAAAATTATTTGTAATAGAATATACACGAATTTTGAGAATGTTGGACTGTGCTCTCCATTCTTATACAGTGTGGGCATTTTGTGGCAATAAAATTCATTTCGCTTTTTAAACAGATGTTTCCTCTCATCTTAAATAATTATTTCAGAAAATTTGAATTCATAACATTACTAAAATAAAAACAAAATCTGAGCCTTATCAAAATCTGATTATGTGGGAATCCTTAGTTGATCCTAAGTGAGAATTAACCGCTAAGAAATAGCAGTAACTAGGAAAATTAGCAAGATGTAAAAGTAAGTAAAGACCAGAAAAGGGATTGAGAGCCAGGGTATGCACATTAGAATGAGAGCTCTGATAATTTCTCATGTATATACTTAGTTTAGAAAAGTCTATTAGCACATCTGAATCTCAGTTTCATCATATATAAATGTGAAAATATTATTGCCTTTCCTACATCGAAGGATTGCTGATCAAATCAATTTTTCATCTCCCATCAGGGATTGCAGTTTATGGACCCTAGCATCTTCTTAGCATCCCTCATCCCTCTGCTATCCTTTCTTCCTTCTTTATCCAAATAGATTCCATGACCTGCCATTGGAATTACTCCCTTTAAATGTGCCCAACTCTTTTTTCCCTTTTTGTTTCTTCAGATTTGTTTGACAGAACCACCACTTGGGTTAAATCTAACTCTCTACATACTTTGCACCTGCATTCATAAAACTGTATGTATCTGGAAAAACACAAAATCATGAAAAGTAATTTCAGTTTAAATGAAAAGTAATTTCAGTTTAAATTCACAACAATTATTTTCAAGTAGGCATTTAGTCCTATGCTACCACATTGGATTTTAATTTTATTTCTTGTTTTATTTTCTGGTTAAATTTTACTACTGTGATTATGTTAACTTCGTAAAATGAATGCCTTTTTCTATTGTTTGTAAAAGTTTTTATATGGTAGGAACTATTTGTTATTAAATGTTTAGTAGAATTCATCTGTAAAGCTCTCTGGATTAATAAACAAAATCGGAAATAAAAAAGAAGATAATATATCGGATACCACAGAAATACAAAAAATCATCAGACACTATTGTAAACAACTATATGTTAAAAACCTGGAAAACCTAGAGGAACTGGATAAATTCCTGGTCACATATAGCCTACTAAGGTTGAACCAGGGAGAAACAAAAGAAAAAAAACAGATGAATAATGAGTAAAAATATTGAATCAGTAATAAAAAAATTCCCAAAAAAGAAAAGCCCAAGATTGGATGGCTTTATTGCTGTATTCTACCAAACTTATAAAGAAGAACTAACGCCAATTATTTTCAAACTATTGTGAAGAGGAGGAACTTTTTTCTAACTCATTCTTTGAGGCTAGCATCACTCTGATCTCAAAACGAGACAAGGACACAACACAGAAGAAGACTACAGGCCAATATCCCTGATAAACATAGACAGAAAAATTCTCAACAAAATTCTAGCAAACTGAATTCAACAACACATCAAAAAGATAATATACCATGATCTAGTGAATTTATCCTAGGGATGCAAGGATGATTTGACATATGCACATCAATAAATGTGATACATCACATCAACAGCATGAGGGACAAAGCCATGTGATCATCTCAATGGAAGCAGAAACAGCATTTGATAAAATTTAACATCACTGTGATACAAATTCTCAACAAACTAGACATAGAAGGAACATACTTGAACATAATAAAGCCATTTATGGCAAACCGACACTTAACATCGTACTGAAGAGTGAAAAGCTGAAAGCCTTTTCTCTAAAAACTGGAAAAAGACAAGAATGCCCATTTTCACCACTCCTATTCAACATGGGACTGGAAGTTCTAGCCAGAGCAATCAGGCAAGATAAAAAAATATAGGGCATCCAAATTGGAAAAGAAAAAGTCAAACGGTAGTCCTTCAACATAAATAAGTTTAAAAAAGTCAAATCGTCCCTCTTTGCAGATGACATGATCTTATATACAGAAAAACCTAACAAAAACCTCTTCGAACTAATAAAAAGTTGGAGGATACAAAATCAACATACAAAAATCAGTAGCTGTTTTTGTACACCAACAACAAACTGAAGGAAAAAGAAATCAAGAAAGCAAATTCATCTGCCACAGTTACAAAAAAAGAGAAAATACCTATAAATTTAACTAAGAAGGTGAAAGACCTGTACAAGGAAAAGTATAAAACACTAATGAAAGAAATTACAGAAGGCACAAACAAATTAAAAGGCATTCATGCTCATGGATCAGAAGAATTAATATTATTAACATAGTCATACTACTCAAAGCAAACTATAGATTTAATGCAATCCCTGCTAAAATATCAATTACATTTTTCAAAGAAATAGAAAAAAATTCCTACAATTCACATGGAACCAAAAAAGAGCCTGAACAGCCAAAGTAATCCTGAAAAGTAATCAAAGCTGGTGGCATTACACTACCTGATTTCAAAATATACTACAAAGCTATACTAACCAAAACAACACAGTGTTGGTATAAAAATAAACATAAACCAAAGGAACACAGTAGAGAACCCAGAAGTAAACCCACATAGTTACAGCCAACTTTTAAACAAAGGTGCCAAGAATATACATTAGGGAAAGGACATCCTTTTCAATAAAGGGTGCTGATAAAACTGGATATCTTATGCAGAAGAATCGAACTAGACCCCTATCTCTCCCCATATACAAAACTATCCAAATGGATTAAAGACTTCAATGTAGACCTGAATCTATGAAACTGCAGTAAGAAAACAGAGGGGTAACATTCCAGGACATCGATCCAGGCAAAGATTTTATGGTTAAGACTTCAAAAGCATAGGCAACAAAACAAAACAAAAAAATAGACAAATGGGACTATATTAAACCAAAAGACTTCTGTGCAACAACAACAACAACAGCAACATAACAAAAAACCCCCAAACAATTCACAGAATGAAAATATAACATGGTAAATGGGAGAAAATATTTGCAAACTGTTTATCCAACAAGGGACTAATATCCAGAATGTGCAAGAAACTCAGACAACTCAACAACAACAAAAACCAAGTAATCTCATTACAAAGTGGGCAAAAGTCATGAATAGACATTACTCAAAAGAAGACATACAAATGGCCAGCATCACTAATCGAAAATGCAAATCAAAGTCAGTGCATATAAAAGTTATGTTTATACTGTACTGCAGTCTTTTAAGTGTGCAACAGCACTATGGGTATATAACCAATAATGGGATTGCTGAGTTGAATGATATTTCTGTTTTAAGTTATTTGAGAAATCACCAAACTGCTTTCCACAGTGGCTGAACAAATTTACATTTCCACCAGCAGTATATAAGCCTTCCCTTTCCTCTGCAACCTTGCCAGTATCTGTTATTTTTTTTTTTTAACTTTTTATTGATAGCCATTCTGACTGATGTAAGATGGTATCTCATTGTGGTTTCAATTTGCATTTCTCTAATGATCAGTGATGTTGAGCTTTTTTTCGTATGATTGTTGGCCACATGTATATCTTCTTTTGAAAAGTGTCTGTTCATGTCCTTTGCCTACTTTTTAATGGGGTTGTTTTTTGCTTGTAAATTTATTTAAGTTTCCCTTGTTTGTGTATAGAAATGCTACTGAGTTTTGTACATTAATTTTGTATCCTGAAATTTTGCTGAAGTTATCAGATCAAGGTGCTTTTGGGCAGAGACTGGGGGTTTTTAGGTAGAGAATTATATAGTCTGCAAACAGTTTGACTTCCTCTCTTCCCCTTTGGATGCCTCTTATTGCTTTCTCTTGCCTGACTGCTCTGGCTTATGCTATTATTTTTAACTTACTTTGGGTATTTTGTAAAACAAACTTTAAAAATTGAAATGAATTTGCAATTATACGAATTGCTGATATATTTTAAAATTTATTTCTATAATCTCATTTATGTTTTTTGTTGTTCTGCTTTCTCTGTGCTTTATTCCATTGCTTTTTGAATTAATTCAGGAGTTTTAAAAAATTCTATTTTTTTCATACCTAATGCTTAGTTTTTGGCTGTTAAAATTCAAACTCTGTGATCCTAGGTGTCTGTTTATGACTTCAGGACAACTGCAGCTTTATGGTAGTTTAACCCATTGGTCCTACTTCATTCTTAGTATTTGCTTACATATCTATATATCTATGAATCTACATTTTTTAATGTTTTGGTATAATCTGTTTTTTAAAAAATTCATATGTAATAGATGTAACATATTTTGAGGATACATGTGATATTTTGATACATTCATGAAATGTGTAATAATCAAATCATGATAATTGGAATACCCGTCACCTTAAACATTTTTCTTTATGCTGGAAATGTTTATTCTCTATTAGCTATTTTAAAATTTACTATAGATTATTGTTTGCTGTAGTAATTCTGTTGATCCAGTGTACACTAGATCTTATTTCTTTTATCTAACTATTTTTTCATATCCATTAATCAACTTCTCTTTATTCTCTTTTCCTGGCCTCTGGTAACCACTAATATACTCCCCACCTTCATGAGATCTACTTTCTTAGCTCCCACACAGGAATGAGAACATGCTATGTATATATTTTGTATGTATGTATCATCTACTTATTTTGGTGTTTCAGGAACTCCTTTATGGTTTTGTTAGTTCAGGTCTATATTTACAAGGATTTTTTGAATCAGATTTTATTATGTATTTATACTTTTTATGTATTGAGAATTCTTTCAGGGAATGTAGTCTTCAATACTACCTCGAGTAGAAATATTTGTTAAATAGTTAATTATTGTTTTTGCATATCATTTACCCCTTTTCATACACCAGAATTATTTCTTTTTCTTTTTGTTTTTTTTTTTGAGACAGAGTCTCGCTCTGTTCCCCAGGCTGGAGTGCAGTGGCGCGATCCGCTCACTGCAAGCTCCGCCTCCCGGGATCATGCCATTCTCCTGCCTCAGCCTCCTGAGTAGCTGGGACTACAGGCTCCCGCCACCGCGCCCGGCTAATTTTTTTTTTTTGTATTTTTAGTAGAGACGAGGTTTCACGGTGGTCTCGATTTCCTGACCTTGTGATCCGCCCGCCTCGGCCTCCCAAAGTGCTGGGATTACAGGCGTGAGCCACCGCGCCCGGCATCACAAGAATTATTTATATGTTGCATACCATAATGTACCTTTCATATCTATCATTGGTATTTCACTGCCTTTCTTCCCTTTTCCATTATCTTTTTGCATGCATTGCTTAACCTTGTTGTCCATCTCACTTATTACTTTTCTGCAGTGATTTTTCAGATTCCTTCCTTTGTCCCACTTGTCATATTTTCTTTGTGATGCCCATTTGCCTTTCTCTCGAACTTTTGTATACAATCTCATCATGCATTTCTTTTCTTAAAAATGAAATCTGCATTTTCTTATATGTTGTTGCCAAAAATGATTGTAGGTTGATACCTCTTGGGTATCATTAGTCTTTACTTGGGCATCTTTTAAACCTTTGCTTTGGCACATAAGCTAAAATCATGTTTATATTAACCATTTGGTCATCATTGATAACCTAACAGAAGGACTGGGAGCTGATGCCATGAGATGTGATTGCTGTAGAGCTTTGTTTTTGTAGGCCTATGTTTATATTTATTGATGTACTTATTTTAATCCTGTCTCTGGGTACATGCTCCGCTAAAGTGGAGGATTATTCTCTTCCACTGAGAACATACATTATGGCTCTATATTGCTGTTAGTCATGGTGTCCTGGCCATTTTAGAGAATTTCTTGAGGACACAGGCAATCTTTAGACTTCCTCTTCCGTGAACATGGGTGACACTGCTAGTTGTTTCCTCAATATTTATTTAGTCATTTATTCTTACTGATAGAAGCTCAATTCTGTCTAGAGTAGCAATGTGTCCAGGCAAAACATCCTGTCTCTCAGTGTTACTTGTCTCCATATGCCATATTCTATTGGATCATATGCCATATTTTTTAATGCATGGCATAGTTTATTAATAATTTCATGTGCCTGAGCCAAGTATTTTTGGCCATGAAGATGGAAATCACTGGGTGGAGCAAATCACTGGGTGGAGCTTCTGTGAAGGTTGTTTTAAAGGAGCTTTATATTTCTGGTTTGATTTTTCAACCCTCTGTCATTTGCCCTTTACCCTCATTCCTTTTTCTGTGATCTTCTACCCGATGACTAGCATTAAAGCAGCCATCTTATAAATAAAGCCTGAAAGATGCATCTTAATGAGAGCAGAGTAAGGATAGAACAAGTCCTTTATAATCTATTTAAGCAATTGCACCATCCATAGACTGCACGCTTTGGATATGTTGTTATACAAAAAAAAAAAAAAAAAAAAAAAAAGGCCCTTATTTAGTTATGTCAGCCCCGACCCCTCTACCATCCTAATCATTGCTTTTTCTGATGAGGACCCATAACTAAGAAAATGGCTCCAAATAAATTGGTCCTAGCTTCTTATATATTTGTAATTTCCAAATAAATTGGGCATAATTTCCCTTAAGTCCTCAGCAATCCAGATGAAGAGATACTAGAATTCGTTCTTGCACTGAAGTGAACCTGCAATACTATTTCACATGCTCAGAGAAGAGTAATGAGGAAAGACTACTCTTTTTGTTTCTTTCTCTAGATACACAAGAATGGCTTTTACATGTACTGATTGGCATGGAGGAAAGGACCCCAACTACAGCTGCTTATGTTCCAAGCTATTGCCTATTTAAATCAGAGGATATTAGAAAATATTATTCAGATTTGTTTCACTTACTTCCAGCAACACTTCACTCCTGCCTTTGGGAGGGGAGGTTTATGTTGGGTCTCTATGTCCGAAGCCTAACCTGGAACATGATAGATGTGTTTGCAGATCAGTGGGCTGTGTTATGCATGCAGCTTGCTGTGCTTCTGAATTTTAGGGTCAAGGACATGGTAATGGTAATGGCTACTTGTCATTAAGTTCCTACCATGTTCTAGATACTGTTCTCAGGACTTGACATGTGTTAACTCACTTAATTCTTATACAGTAGATAGGTTCTATTATTAATACTCTCATTTTCCAGGGGAGGCAACTGAGACGGTGAGAGATTGAATCATTTATCCAATGTCACCTGATTAGAATGGCGCAGAGTGGGGATGGGACTCTGGCAGATGGACTCCAGAGTCTGTACTCTCTACTGTGACCTCTTAGCTGCTTTTTCTGGACCTTGTATACAGATTCTCCCTGGAATTCTAAACCTCATAAGGAAAGAAGCTGTGGCGAGAAAGACAGGAAGGAAGCACAGAGAAAAGCAAATGAACACAAACTGTTAGAGAGGTAAAGCCACTGTTGAAGAGGCTGCCAGGAAACATGAGAGACTTTCTCTACCCTGATGCTATGATTTTTGTCCTAGTTTGAACTGTACCCAGAAATGAAATTGTCCTCTTTATTTTTACTTCTCTGAAATCTTTCATGTTCACTGGAAGATGTATGAAAGTTTTCTCTCCCACTGCCATCCTTTCACAAACCTTAAAGCTATTCTCTGAGGCTTGGTCCACTATGGCATCCATAGAGCTGCTTGGTGCAGTAGAAAGTTGTTTCTCTGAAATCAGACAGGCTTGGATTTATATTCTTCTTCAGCTATTACTAACCTGTGTGATCTGTGTGACCTGTACAAGTCACTTAACTGTTAGGGGCTTTAGTCTCTGTGTTCATCAAATGGGAATATTAATTTTTAGGAGATTGGCTTATTCATTAAGTCAACAAATATGTATCGATTACCTACTTTGTGCTAGTCACTGGTAGATAATGTTTTGGCAAAAATAAATAATAAGTGATATTTGATCTTGCACTCAATGAACTGAAAATCCAGTAGAAAAGATAGGTATGTAAGAGATAATCAGCACTCCTGGAATAATGGCTCTGATTAGTATAAATACAGGCTGTTGTGTTGAGAATTATAGAGCTCTTGGCACATAAAAGGCACTCAGCAATGTAGGTGCTTGTTCATTTCTTCCATTCTTCCCTGTATTCTAAAGGATCCTGCTGCTGCCAACCCTTCCCCACATATGTGCGGTTCTATTTCAGAAGGCTTTTCCTATCCCAGGACATCTTTTTACTTTTAATGTGCAGTGTGGCTCTGAGAGGATACTGTTTAACTACCTCTCAAAGCCAAATAGGGTGATTTGCGACATGTGTAGTTTGCATCTTGGGCATCTATTGTTCACATCACTATATGTGTGCCATTTAATACATTAACCTTAAATTTCTACTGAAAGAAAAATAACTGAGAATTTAAGAGAGAGATATACAAAGCAAATCTTAAAATTTTGAGAAAATAAAATGTTTGGGGTTTTTACCTTGTTAACTATTTGCATATTATAATTATAGAATTACCTACTATGGTTTTGGTTGGCTGTGTATGAATAACCCCATTCCAATTTTCAATGTGAAAGTGCAATTAGTTTCTCCCAGATTTGGTAATAGAGCTTGACACTTCTGGGTTCTTGACTTGTGTTTTGGAGCCAAACCATATGCCCTAGTAATATAGATAAATACACATGGCCTCATGCATACTTTTAAAATCAGTATGAAGCTAGTCTAAAATTTAGAAAGTTACCAAATAGATCAAGGAGAAGATTTTACATTTAAAAAATATGTATTTGTTTCTATCTCCCTTTAGATAAGCCTTGATTCTGCACAACTACCAGGCTTAGATGGTGTGTGGGGCTCAGTAGATTTAGTTTTAAAGCTTATTAAGGGGATTTGCTAAATTCTCTTAGCTACGAAAATAAAAGGAAATAAATATTATCGGAAGAATTAAATATGTAGGTGGACTAGGAGAGAATGAAGAAAGTTTTCAGGGCCACATTAAATTTTAAGTAAGTTTTTCCAAAATGAATTGTAGGCTATCTAGCAAGGTGACTGGAAAACTCCTTTCCTCTAAATTGACAAGTACTGCTTCTGATCAGTTTATATTGGTAATCATCTTTAGAAATGTTAGCTATAGAGGCATTTTATATGAGAACATCCACATTTACCTATTACTCTGGTAACCCTGAAAGGAACAAGAAAGAGTATGCATAGGCTTTTCTTATAATCCAGTAGCAGCTCCAAATATACAAACTGATAGAGCAGTGGCATTTCAGATCAATAAGGACTAGAGATCTGCAATAGGTTTTCGAAACTCACTCTAAAAAAACACAAGCTTTTGTGACTTGGGAGTATTTCACAATAATTAGAGTGTTAATCTTAAATTCACAGCGCAGTTAAACTACTTAGAGGATGGTATAGCAATGGCACAAGCTATTTCCACATTCAGTTTGTGAAATATCTTTAAGCAAAAATCTATTTAAAGAAATATCTTTAAGCAAAAAAAGCCTATTAATATGCTGTAGGCTGGGTGCAGTGGCTCACACCTGGTATTCCAACACTTTGGGATGCTGAGGCGGGTGGATCACCAGAGGTTAGGAGTTTGAGAACAGTCTGGCCAACATGGTGAAAACCCATCTCTACAAGAATTAGCAAGGTGTGGTGGCATGAGCCTGTAATCCCAGCTACTCAAGAGGCTGAGGCAGGAGAATCGCTTGAACCTAGGAGGCAGAGGTTGCAGTGAGTCGAGATTGTGCCACTGCATTCCAGCTTGGGCAGCAGAGTGAGAGAGACTGTCTCAAAAACAAAGCAAAACAAAACAAAACAAAGTTGTAAGTCAGTGATTGCATATTCAAAGAATTTCACTTTGCCAAAACCCTTTATCAAGATTTACTTACCATGAAATCAGCAAGGGAGAGGGAGGCAGTTATATTAAATAATAATTAAAACCCATCTCAAATTACCCACAAATATTTAGGATTTTATTTAATTGAACCCAAGATGAAAACAAAAGTAATAAATGGCAAAGTTTATTATGCAACTGCCAAATTATTATGCAACTGTCAATGTACGGTTGACATGAAGCTGGTTCGGTTGATATTCGTAAGGGTGGTGCATGGACTTTGGAAGGGTGTGTTATGTGTTACTGTTGAGTTATTCATTAGAGTTCTTGCTTGTAAGCATGTTCTCAAGGAAGTTGGGTAAATATGTAAGAGTATGTGCTATGTACAGTTAAACATATATAGTACTATATATTATACGTGTTGGCTAGCGTATAGGTTGCTCAGAAAACCAAGGAAGATTTAAACACACACATTTATATATGTAATATGAGTAATATATGCATATCTGCATTATTTTGGTTTTTTTTTTTTTTTGTATAAGATAGATGGGTATTGGCTAGGTGTGGTGGTGTGAACTTGTAGTCCCAGCTACTCAATAGGTTGAGGTGGGAGGATTGCTTGAGCCCAGGAGTTTAAGACTAGCCTGGGCAACATAGTGAGACCCTGTCTGAAAAAAAAGGTAGATAGGAATAGCTATAGGTGGGTGGTGGGTGTGTGCATGTGTGTATGTCTGTACATATCACACATTATGTTATTTTCAAGGTCAAATCTTTTTTTTTTTTTTTTAGACAGAGTCTTGCTCTGTCGCCCAGGTTGGAGAGCAATGGCGTGATCTCAGCTCACTGCAACCTCCACCTCCCAGGTTCAAACCGATTCTCCTGCCTGAGCCTCCTGAATAGCTGGGATTACAGGTTTGTGCCACCACACCCAGCTGACTTTTGTACTTTTAGCAGAGATGGGGTTTCACCATGTTGGCCAGGCTGGTCTAGAACTCCTTACCTCAGGTGATCCTACTTCTTTGAACTTGGTTTGTGGAATTTCATATTCTTTTTTCCTGTGAATTACATTTCATCCCTTAGAGCTCAAAACTGGGATATAATACAAAAGCATTAAACTTCTTTGCTTGGCTTAGAAAGTTGAGTGATAGTCACAGTAATGGACCCCATAAAGTATGGCATTCCTGTGAAAGATAAGAGGGGAAGTAGCAAGAGTAGTGGGCAAGGAGAATGCTTCAGATTACAATATAGGCCTGGTACCTGAAAGGATAAGGGGAAGGAAGAGGTGAGTAAGAAGAACCTCTGATTGGGGATTAGTTGTGAGAAAGTTTCAGACAGACATATGAGACGCCCCTGAGCCAGATTTTCATCCTGCACTGGGTAGCTATATCTTTTTCTAGCCCCTGCTGTGCTCAGTCATCAGCTAGGAGATGCCTGGAAGAAGCACAAACTGGGGTGAAAGCTGTTATGGATCTAAAGTTGTGGCAGCTGAAGCCTGTCAGTTAATCACAGTCCTAGCAGCAGATTTCCTCGAGGGAGACCTGACCAGGGCACTTCCATAGATGACACATGCACATGACTCTTGACTCAACATACAATTCTTTTAAATTCTGTGCTCTGACTAGGCATGGTGGCTCATGCCTGCAACCCCCGTACTTTGGGAGGCCAAGATGGGAAAATCACTTGAGGCCTGGAGTTAAAGACCAACCTGGGGAATGTGTAGCAAGGCCCCATTTCTACAACAACAACAACAACAACAACAACGACAACAACAACAAATTAGCTGGGAGTGGTGGCACACACCTGTAGTCTTAGTTACTAAGGAGGCTGAGGTAGGCTGAGGAGGCTGAGGTGGGAAGATCGCTTACACCCAGGAGTTGGAGTCTGCAGTGATCTATTATCGCATGTGCCACTGTGCTCCTGCACTCTAGCCTGGGCGGCAGAGCAAGATCCTGTCTTTAAATGAAACAAAACCAAAATTCTCTAATTTCTCTGCTCTGATAGGAAGTAAGTTTTTCTTCGGCAGTTATTTGGGAAGATTGATCTCTATCATGATAGTTTCAACTCCCACCTACTTCAAACCTCCTCTTCTAATTGCTTTCTACCAACTACATGTTCTGTATTTTACGCACAGAGAGTAGAGACAGACTCTTGAAGCAGACTTTAATACAGATAAACATCTGTAACATAAATTGCTCTAAACTGGAGTTAAGGTCTTTCTGTAGGCAATATAATAAAGTTTGGCAGTTGAAAGACTCAAGGGATATCTTTCTGAAATGGCCTCACTTGTAAGAATACACTACAGCAAGAATCCCTAGAACCAATGTGGTATAAGCCACAGGCAACTGCCAAGGTTTTTACTACAGAGTGGCAAATTCTGACTTGCCGTGTCTGAAATATCATATTTGGTTGGAGACTAGATATTTATCTATGGCTTCTCAGTAGTTTGTTTGTTATCCTGAGAAACTTAGCACAGGCAACAGCATATTATTCATTTTGGAAAACAAGAAGGGATGAAAGAAGCTGTGTAGATTATTATGGGGAAAGTTGTTGGCAGGTGTGTGTCCTGAATAAATGAACAACTTGATAATTCCACACCTGGAACCCGAAGAGAAAAAATGTGAATGGTGACCTGCTGGCGTGGAGGTTGTTCGCTGCAGTGGTTTTGGATGAGTCTGCAGATGGTTCCTACTTCCTTGTTCTGAGTTCCTTGGCAGAAGGGATGTGCCTCACAGACCATGGCACTGATCTAAATTATATTGCTAATCTCTTCCAACTCTGCATGGATTTGTATCTGAGTTATATTTTCTGCCCCTCTAGATTGGTTTGTTTTCATGACATCTATTATTTGGCAAAAAAGGATGCAGCAATAGTCCTAACTCATTCTTAGAGAGATGGTTTAAAAAGCCTTTAGTAGAATAAAAAGGTTTGGATAAAAGATTATTCTTTCTTATTGAGGAGCCACTATGGGACAGAATCTATAGAAGGTGCAGAATTAGGGATAAATAAAATGTGTGCATACCTTTGGGAAACACAGCTTGAAGACAATTGTGCAACAACTAACTATCAACCAGCTTGATAAGTGATGGTTTCTATTTCCTGAAGTCCTGACTGATACAGAGTCCAAGGTGCTTATACCACATCACTGCTTAAAATTTTTCAGGCTCCTCATAGTTTTCAAAAAAAGGGCAAATTTCTTTGCCTAGAAATATTAGCTAACATGTATTGATTGCTTACCATGTGAAGGGTACTATTCCAAGTGTATATAAATTCATTCATTTTAACATACAAAAGAATCTGGAAGTAGGTTCTTTACAGAGAAATGAAATGAGGCATAGGGAGATTAAGTATCATTTCCAAGTTAAAATAGTGAATGTTAGAGTTAGGACACAATCTAAGAAGTTCAGCTTCAAAGCTGTAACTAACCCGTTAATTTATATTGCAAAAGGGTCACCATTCTTGTGAATAATTAGAACCATCTCCATCCTGGACCCCATTGTATATTTCTCCAGCCATACTGACTCCTCGTCATGTTGTTTCACACATTTGTGCTTTCGAACAAACTATTCTTTCCCTCAACTGTAATTCAATAATGATTTACTTAGTTCTTGTTCTATGCCATGGCATTTCAAGATCTTGGAAGTTTTGACATCTATTAAAATAAAAATACAGTCCTACCTTTTATGTAGGTTATAGACTACTGGGACTTGAAAACAAAGAGACACATGGAAATATACTTCTAGAAGGATGGGTGGAAGTAAATAAAGAAGAAGTTACAATTATACTGTTATCACAGGAATTGACAAGTGTTGCAAAAACACACAGGGGGGGCACAATTTCAGCTTGAAGGATTAGGAAAGGCTGAAGGTCTAAACAAATAGCTGAGTGCCTGGTGTTTTCAACACCTTTTCTACCTGGCTGATTCTTAGTCATCTATCATGGCTGTTTCGTCTTTGAGAATTTCCCCCAGTCTTATTAATGTCCCTTTAGCAATGTGGACAGAAAACACCATATTATTTTTCACTGTTATTGTTTTTTTATTGCTTGTCTTTTCTCCCACTAAACTGAAAGCTCCTTGAGGAAAGAACTTATTACTTGCTTATATTTGTGCCCACTGTATCTATTACAGTGCTGGCTTAGCATATGTCCTCCATAAATATTTGTTAAATGAATGAGAAAGTGGTTGATGTTGAAGTGATATGTAAAAAGTTATCGATTCAAGGTGGGTCTTCTACCTCTTGCTAGTAGTTTAAATTTTTTGTCCTAGATGATCAGAGATCCTTAGAGAGTTGGCATTAAACACTGATTTTGTGTTCGTTTTGTATTGTGCATGTGTATGTATCCTTAAGTCAAATTAGTTTGCAGGGTTGTGTGAAAACAATTCCTTGATGGAGCTAAGTAATAAGTTTCACCTTTATAGGACCAGTTAGCTTCATTTGTATCTCCAAGCAGAGATTGAAACATGCTTGTGGCCACCTGAGCTGCAGATGTATAATTTTGATTATAAAGAGAATCAGATGAGAAAGTATTTGTGGATCATCTCAAATCGATTTCCATTCCTGGAGCAACAACTCTCACATATATATGCCAGCAATGGTTAGCCAATAACTATACCTTCACATATGGGGCAGCATACTTTATAAGTTTGGGTATCATTTCCCCACACCATTATATTATGCTTGAAAATAAATTATAGACAAGTCTCTAGGGTTAATATGATAGTGCACATCAATATCATCATAGACGTAGAAACTATATTTAAATTAAGGTAATGTAGTTCCTGAATTGTCAAAAAAATTGTTTCATATATGTTTAAATAAAATGATTTTCCTTAACTGTGCATTTACATAATAAGTTATATTGAGTCGCAAAAGCTTTCTAAGTAATTTACAAGTAGAGCGTAGCACTTGCTTTTCATAAACTCAGAAAATGATTGATCTAAAGGTATTTATAGATTCAAAATATTTAGATATTACTCTTTACCATATTGGTAGCAGATATTGTATTAAAATCACCAAATTTGCATAATTTTAATTCAGCAAGAACAACAAGATTGCTTAGGGAATCATTCTTGAAAGAAGAAAAACAACACCATGACTATGATTCAAATGACCTTTGTGGGTGCTTTGTAGAAAATGTGAATAAAATTAAGAGTAAAAGCTGAAGACATTTCATTTGGCCAGTGTTAAAGTATCATGGGTATTACTTTAGGAGGAACTTTTGGGAAACTAAGTTCTTTTTAGAAATACTGTACTTTAGACTTTGAATAACAGAGTGTATGCTTTCACCATCAAGCACAGCCTGATCATTTATAAGACATTCTTAGAGTCATTAGGTTATAGTGATCCTGAGGCTATTTTTAGTGACACATATAAAGTGTATAAAGATAAATTTATCCCTGTGCGGTATGTCTGATAAGCAGCTTGAAAAGATTCAATCAGAGATGTGACATGCTGTGATAGGCATAGGCAGATCATTGATTTTTCACTCACTGTGCATAAAACACAGTTGACTCTCACGATCCTGTTGAAAGAGTGCTTTAAATTGCCCAGAAAGTAGGTACCACTCCTGGTCCCAGGTATTTGAGCATATGTATCCAAAAATAAACATCATTCCTGAATTTAAGATGATTTTAATACTGATGGAGAAAAAAAGTAGGCAGGAAAAGTCAATTAGTTTTTCCTGAGGGTTCCGCTCTTCTTTTCACTGCATTAGTGCTCTGGAGATTAACAAGATGGAAAGTGTTTCTGTCCTCCTGAAACTTAAAATTTATTTGGGAAAAGACAATAATGCCTATTAGGCAATAAATGATTAATACATACTTATGCTCATCTGCCTTCGTTTTCTTATTTGCCAGATACAACTTGCATATTTTCCTTTTTCTTTTTTTTTTTTTTTTTGAGACGGAATCTCACTCTGTTGCCCGGGCTGGAGTGCAGTGGTGCGATCTCAGCTCACTGTAACCTCTGCCTCCCGGGTTCAAGCGATTCTCCTGCCCCAACCTCCTGAGTAGCTGGGACTACAGGAGCCCGCCACCATGTCTGGCTAATTTTTGTATTTTTAGTAGAGATGGGGTTTCACCGTGTTGGTCAGGCTGGTCTTAAACTCCTGACCTCAGGTGATCCGCCCGCCTCGGCCTCCCAAAGTGCTGGGATTACAGGCGTGAGCCGCTGCACCTGGCCACTATTTTTCTCTTAAATGATATAGAATGATAAACACCAAAGTGAAGAGGAAGAAAGAATGATGAATGTAGTTGAAGCAGAGATAAAGACAAGAATCTAGACATTCTGCATTCCAGTTCCCAGGGATCCACCCATTTCAGTGGATACTGAGGTCTTTGATGGGCTTAGAGAAATAACTTGGAGATTACCTGTCTTAGATTATTGCTAATGTATTTTTTCTCATCAACGTAATGAGAAGATGTGGTACTAGATGTTTAAAAACACTTACGGAGAAAGGTGTTATGTTTGTGGGTGGGTAGTGGTGCTTTCCTTTGTTTGTTAAAATATTGAGAGTACTTTGAGAAAAAAATTCAATGATGAAAGGGACTGAGTGATAGAAAATTTGCATATTGCAGGTGGGAGAAAAACCTCTGAATTATGACTGTTCAATGAAATAAAACCATGCTGCATGCAATCTGGACTGTGTGTGACAGTGATCCACACTGTCTCAACCGCCTCTGACATAGGTGCTATGAAATAATAACTCAGGAGAGAAGTATTTGTCCCCATGAAATAATTTTGTTGTTGTTGTTGAAATACACTAAGTTGTCTCCCACATGGAGTGAAAAAAATTTGGAACTGGGTCACATGAGTTAAGTCCTTTGCAATTATTAGTTGATGGTCCTTTTAAAAATTACTTTATTAATGTTTGACAACCAAAAATCCATTTAAACACCAGCATTTTAGTTAAATAATAAAAGAGTAAATAAAGCATTGTGACCTTATGCATTTACCCTGAGTGGTTTTAAGTTATAGCTTTTAAACATTTTTCTTTATAGAAAGTCATTCTTTTCTATAGTTTCTTTTTAGTGAAATATCCTTGCAGCACTACATTTGGCATTTTCTCTCGTCTAATGCATTGAGAAGATAGTTGGTTTCCATATTCCAAACGTTATTGGAGAGTCTGATAAAATGAAGGGAGCAAAAGAAGAATCTTAGATTTCTATTAGATTCATAATTATAAAATTATAATTACAAAAGTAATCATGTTTCTTTAAAATATACATGGCCATTTTTTATAAGAGAAAAAATTAGAATTGGACTTTGTTTCTATTTATAAAATATTAATGTGCCCTGACATTGAAAAATGAAATGAGATTAAGTAACTGTTGTGTCTGGGGTAACACTACTCCAGACGTTAAAGCTGAGTTGGGAAGATGATGACTGGGAGATAAGTTCACCTACAGCATCAAGAAAGCTTTCTCATATTTCAGAGACATTTCTATCCCTAAAAAGCTCCCCTTAATAATACAGTAGAACCTGAACTAATGGAATACTTTAGATTTCCTATAAATAAACAAATTAGCTGAGTGCAGGACTAAATTTCCAGCTCTTTACAGAAATTTCGGCTTTGTAATTCAAGAGACATATAATACCTTTCATGTACTTGACGAAGGATATGCACTAATTTTTTTTTGTTTGTTTTGTTTTGCTTAGAAACCCCTCATTCCTTTGAATACACCACAGACCCTTGCATTCTAATGGCTCCAGAAGCCTAGGTTGTACCCTCCAGGCTTACGGCTCTTTCCTTCTGGCTATTTCTTTTGGAATCCCTGTTGCTGCCAAGGAAACAGGAGAGGATAGTGTTGCTAGGGTAGTGAAATGCTCGTCTCTTTCAGCAATAATGTCTGGCCAGAGGGAGAGACAGCTCAGGGCTGATTGGTTTGCAGTGCCAGCGGGCAGGGGAGCCTTATGACTGTAAAAGGCTCCAGGAAGAATCTATACCACCATGAATTCTGCACAGAATGCATTTTAGTTGGAATCTGTACCCTTCTTCTATCCTCTTGGTATTAATAGTTAATATGATTCATGAATTAAAGAGAGAATATTTCTTGAAAATTTTTACTTATTAATGCATTCATTTGATACTCTAAAAATGATCAAATATACTTTTACTAATTTATTCTGCCTCTTTGAGACATTATCTTGTGCTATGTGAAATATAGTAGCAGTCTGGCCCATGCTCTCTAGCTTAAGGATTGGTTTTCTACCACTTAATACCTTGTTCATGACAGATTCAGACCCACATCAGAACACAGTCGTCCCTCTCAATAATTTCTTGTTGGAATTATACATATGTGGTATAGCAATAGTAACCTACATATATAGTATAGTAACCTACACTATAGACAGATACTCATATACACATATATAGGTCAGCCCCCATATAGTAAAAGAAACAAGGCTGAAACAGCCAGAGAATGGGAGTAACCTCAACCTCTGCACTCTGATGGTTGACTGCAGGGCTACTGCTCCCCTGGCAGTTCCTTAGCCTTCTTCAACCTGTGAAGCTCTCCTGAATTGGTCATGGGAAAACGGCTGCCTCTTTGCCTGTTTGAAGATGAAACTCTCACAGTCACTCTGTTCCTCTTTCTTTGTCCCTGTATCCAAATTTTAAGCCTGTAATACTTTCATGTAATATAATACTTACATGAAACCGTCTATGCAATACATAATAAACTTCAGTAGTTTCTGGCTACTTTATCAGTGTGCTGGCCTTGTTTGCTTATCCCAAAAACGAAATTGGCATCAATGATGCTAAAATAATGGCAACATTAAAAGAAAAAGCAAGAATATAGAAAACCATGACCAATGTAAGACAACATTGATAACAACAACTAATTAAATATTTTCCAAATCTCAAGTTTTTAAAACTATCTTTCAGTAGGTGTTCTGGAAGGACATCTGTAGGCAGACTATTTAGAGTACTAATTTAAATCATTTAATACATTGTACTATACACATGCTTTAGTTTGAAAATGTCAAATTTTAGTATCTAGTAGATTATAAGTGACTAACCCAGTTTCTCCTATGTAAAAAAATTAAAAGCCTACATAACATTGTTCATCAATTGCCCAAAAGAACTACATGAAGAATGTTTACTTTTTTCAGATAAGTTTGTATCCATCAAGAAGCTCCTCAAGTGTCCAATAAGGATGGTTGATCTTTCTTTGGGTATTAAATATATCTCTATCTATGTCCCTATCTACGTTAATTTTATGTCTACATCAATATCTTAACATTCTGGAAATATTAGGATTATAAACTTCTTAAGGATCTGGTATTTCACCAACTCTACCCTTGTATCAAATGGCAGACAATAAAATACATAGGGAATGCAGGATGCTAGAGTTAGGAAAGCACCATCCAGATGAACAGAAAGAGGTAGTATTTTCCCGAGCATGTTGACTTTGAATTTCTGTCACATAAAGGAATACGTATTACAAAACCTCATTCAAATTCTATTTAAGTATTCTTAAACCTCTTTAATTTTCCTTTCTGGCAGGTCTTCCATTTTATTCTATTTCTACTATTGAGAACATTACTTCTGGACTCTTAGAGATGCGTTGTCTCTTCAAGCAATCCCCACACTTTTTAGTCACGTTGCACAATACAAGGGAAATAATGCTGTTTGTGCACCATGGCTGTACATTTAACTGTATTACAAGGTAATAATGCCTTAACAATATTATTTTCAAGTAGGGTAGGCATGCTTTTGGAAGCACAAATCAGATGGTGAAATATATTAAATAGTTATTGCATAAGTTACTGATTTTCATCCCACGAAAAGCACCCTGCCATTTGGGACACTGTTTTAGTCATATTCTACTTTGAAAAAAAGGAACTATACAAGATGTTTCAAGATGTGGGAGTCTAATTCAGCAAAGTGTTTATGCAGGTGTTGAAAAGCTGGAAAACCTAAAAGAATGAGAGGTTAGTAACTACATGAAGCTGCTATCGTCTGTAAGTGTGGGAAAGCAACAGGGATATGTTGCCACAATTTACAAGTCAGAAGGAGAAGCTGCTTCCTCAAAAGCTCCCATTTTC
Organism: Mandrillus leucophaeus; assembly: GCF_000951045.1. NCBI lineage: Eukaryota > Metazoa > Chordata > Mammalia > Primates > Cercopithecidae > Mandrillus > Mandrillus leucophaeus. Next base: position 1,825,502 of record NW_012105209.1, on the reverse strand, counting down.
TGAGGAGTTGTCAAAACTTCAAGAAATTCCACTATCTCAGGATCTAAGACACTGGACAAGTTACCACAGTTTCAGAGACTCTGGGTCAATGGAAGATATACTGACATGAGTGAGGGTCAGGCTGTGCAGGGACATTTAAGAGAGTACCACTTTGCTATTGTTGGGATGACTGAGATCATGCCATGTGCTTTTTTCTGGGAGTGATGAAACATGTGGAAGCCATAGTTATCAACTGCTGTTGAAAGGATTCTGACAGAAATTGGAAGCTGAAATTGAGTTTCTTCTCTTCTCCTTCTTTCCAAAATTCTTCAAGAGGCTCCCATGGGCCAAACCTAATGAGAAATGATCTGGTGAGGAGGTCTGGAAATGCAGTTTACAGACTCCTAGCCCCATCATGATAGAGCAGGATAAGAAGGCTTGGTATGAAACTAAAAATGATAGGCAAGTAACTGGCACACTTCACCCCATTTCATCTCATGGCATTCGCTCACACATTTCTATTCATATTTCAGCTACAACTTCATGCTTCCACTTAAAAAGATGCAACTATTTTTTTTTAAAGTTGTCATACTTTCCTCAAAAACAAAAGTTCCAACAGACACTATTCATATTTGAGTGACGTAAATTCCTCTTATTTTTATTTTTTTAAGTTTTACTTTAAGTTGTGGGATACAAGTGCAGAACGTGTATGTTTGTAAGATAGGTATACGTGTGTCATGGTGGTTTGCTGCACCTATCAACCCATCATGTAGGTTTTAAACCCTGCATGCATTAACTATTTGTCCTCATGCTCTCCCTCCCCTGCCCTCATCCCCAAACCCCCTTACTAGCCCTGGTATGTATTGCTTCCCTCCATTTGTCCATGTATTCTCATTGTTCAACTCCCACTTATGAGTGAGAACATGTGGTATTTGGTTTTTTGTTTCAGTGTTAGTTTGCTGAGGATGATGGCTTCCAGCTGCATCCATGTCCCTGCAAAGGACATAAACTCACCCTTTTTTATGGCTGCATAGTATTCCATGGTGTATATGTGCCACATTTTCTTAATCCAGTCTATCATTGATGGGCATTTGGGTTGGTTCCATGTCTTTGCTATTGT
>NW_012105209.1:1822625-1823753 GCF_000951045.1 Mandrillus leucophaeus | reverse complement strand
GTCCAGTTTCAGTTTTCTGCATATGGCTAGCCAGTTTTCCCAGCACAATTTATTAAATAGAGAGTCCTTTCCCCATTGCTTGCTTTTGTCAGGTTTGTCAAAGATTAGATGGTTGTAGGTGTGTGGTGCTATTTCTGAGGCCTCTGCTCTGTTTCATTGGTCATATGTCTGTTTTTGTGCCAGTACCATGCTGTTTTGGCTACTGTAACCTTGTAGTGTAGTTTGAAGTCAGATAGCGTGATGCCTCCAGCTTTGTTCTTTTTGCTTAGTAGGATTGTCTCGGCTATATGAATTCTTTTTTGGTTCCATATGAAATTTAAAGTCGTTTTTTTCTAATTCTGTGAAGAATGTCAATGGTAGTGTGATGAAAATAGCATTGAATCTATAAATTGCTTTGGGCAGTATGGCCATTTTCACGATACTGAGTCTTCCTATCCATGAGGATGGACTGTTTTCCTATTTGTTTGTGTCCTCTCTTATTTTCTTGAGCAGTGGTTTGTAGTTCTCCTTGAAGAAATCCTTCACATCCCTTGTTAGCTATGTTCCTAGGTAGTTTGTTCTCTTTGTAGCAATTGTGAATGGGACTTCATTCATTATTTTGCTCTCTGCTTGTCTATTGTTGGTGTATAGGAATATCTGTGATTTTTGCACATTGATTTTGAATCTTGAGACTCTGGTGAAGTTGGTTATTAGCGTAAGACGTTTCTTAGGCTGAGATGGTGGGGTTCTCTACATATAGAATTATATCAACTGCAAGTAGAGACAATTTGACTTCCTGTCTTCCTATTTGAATACTTTTTATTTCTTTCTCTTGCCTGATTGCCCTGGCCAGTCTTCCAATACTATGTTGAATAGGAGTGGTGAGAGAGGGCATCCTTGCCTTGTGCCGGTTTTCAAAAGGAATGCTTCCAGCTTTGGCCCATTCAGCATGATATTGGCTGTAGGTCTCTCATAAATATATCTTATTATTTTGAGATATGTTCCATCAATATCTAGTTTATTGAGAGCTTTGAACATGTTGGGATGTTGAATTTTATCGAAGGCCTTTCCTGCATCTGTTGAGATAATCATGTGGTTTTGGTCATTGATTCTGTTTATGTGATGGATTACGTTTATTGATTTGCATAT
>NW_012105209.1:1818038-1821195 GCF_000951045.1 Mandrillus leucophaeus | reverse complement strand
TCTTTTCATTTTTGGGAAATTTTCCTCAATACCTCTATTTTGAGCCTATATGTGTCTTTGCACGTGAGATAGGTCTCCTGAATACAGCACATGATGGATTTTGACTCTTTATCCAACTTTCCAGTCTGTGTCTTTTAATTGGGAGATTTAGCCCATTTACATTTAAGGTTAATATTTTTATGTGTGAATTTGATCCTGCCATCTTGATGCTATCTGGTTATTTTGCATACTAGTTGGTGAAGTTTCTTCATGGTGCCATTGTGCTATCGGTTTTTGTATTTTAGTGTGTTTTGCAGTGGCTGGTACCAACTTTTCCTTTCCATATTTAGTGCTTTCTTCAGGAGCTTCTGCAAAGTGGTGACAAAATCTCTCAGCGTTTTCTTGTCTGGAAAGGATTTTATTTCTCCTTTGCTTATGAAGACTCGTTTGACTGGGTATGAAATTCTGGATTGAAAATTCTTTTCTTTAAGAATATTGAATATTGACTCCCACTCTCTTCTGGCTTATAGGGTTTCTGCTGAGAGACCCACTGTTAGTCTGATAAGCTTCCCTTTGTAGGTGACCTGCCCTTTCTCTCTGGTTGCCCTTAATGTTTTTTTCTTCATTTCAACCTTGGAGAATTTGATGACTATGTGTCTTGGGGTCAATCTTTTCGTGTAATATCTTCGTGATGTTCTCTGTATTTCCTGAATTTGAATGTTGGCCTGTCTTGCTAGGTTGCGGAAGTTCTCCTGAATAATATCCTGAAGAGTGTTTTCCAACTTGGTTCCATTCTCCTGGTCTCTTTCAGGTACTCCAATCAATCATAGGTTCAGTCTTTTTACATGGTCCTATACTTCTTGGAGGTTTTCTTTGTTCCTTTTTATTCTTTTTTCTCTAATCTTGTCTTCATGCCTTATTTCAGCAAGATGGTCTTCAAACTCTGATATCCTTTCTTCTGCTTGATTGATTCAGCTATTGATACTTGTGTATGCTTCACGAGGTTCTTGTGCTGTGTTTTTCAGCTCCTTCAGGTCATTTACGTTCCTCTCTAAACTAGTTATTCTAGTTAGCAGCTCTTGTAACTTTTAAACTAAGGTTCTTAGCTTCCTTGCATTGGGTTAGAACATGCTCTTTTAGCTCAGTGGAGTTTGTTATTACCCACTTTCTGAAGCCTACTTCTGTCAATTCATCCATCTCATGCTCTGTCCAGTTCTGTGCCCTTGCTGGAGGGGCACTGTGATCATTTGGAGGAGAAGAGGCACTCCGGCCTTTTGGGTTGTCAGCATTTTTTCATTGATTCTTTCTCATATTCATGAGTTTGTCTAGTTTCAATGTTTGAGGCTGCCGATCCTTAGACGGGGTTTCTGTGGGCACTTTTTTTGTTGATGCTGTTGTTGTTGCTTTTTGTTTGTTTTTCTTCCAGTATTCAGCTCCCTCTTCTGTGGGGCTGCTGCGGTTTGCTGGGGGTTCACTTCAGGCCCTATTCATCTGGTTTGCTCCTGTGTCTGGAGATGTCACTCAAGGAGGCTGGAGAACAGCAAAGATACTTATTCCTCTGGGATCCCTGCTCCTTCCTCTGGGATCTCTGACCTGGAGGGGCACCAACCTGATGCCAGTAGGAATGCTCCTGTATAGGGTGTCTGACAACCCCTGTTGGAGGGTCTCACCCAGTTGGGTGGCACAGAGAGCAGGACCCATTTAACAAAGCACTTTGACTATCCCTTGGTGGATGGGGTGTGCTTCACTGGGGGGAAATCCACTTGACTGGGCTGCCCAGATTCCTCAGGACTAGCAGGAGGAAAGACTAAATCTGCTGGTCCGCAGAGACTATGGCCACCCTTCCCCACTAGAGGGTTAGGGCCAGGGAGATCAGAGTTCTGTCCTGAGCCCCTGGCTGGAGTTGTTGGAGTTCCTGCAGGACGGCCCCGCCCAGTAAGGGCGGATGGGTCAGGATCAGAGTCAGGTCTGAAGAAGTGTGTTGAGGTGTGAAGGATACTTCTTGGGACCAAACCGTCCAGCCTCCCTGGCTCCAGCAACGGGAAAAGCACAGCCTGGAGCTATACAGATTGCTGCCGCCCTTACCCTCGCACTGGGAGCTTAGTGTGTCAGGCAGCTATCAGTTCCAGTGTTGGCTGCCGCTCCTCCCCTAGGGAGCTCAAATGGCTTAAAAAACAGGCAGCTGCAGCTGTGGTCCTAGCCTCTTCTCCCCCAGCCCCACTCCCCTCTCTCCTGGGAGCTCAGCAGGCTCTACCAGATTCTAGCTGAGTGGCTGTTGAGAATCTGTGCCAGCCTCCATGGTTGGGACCCTAGGCGTGGTGTCCTGGGCTCATGAGTGCGATCTTCTGATCTGTGGGTTGCACAGTTCCGTGGAAAAAGCATGGATTCCCAGGATGGGTAGCATGCTCAATCACTGCACCCTTAGCTGGTGGATGGGGACTCCCCTGCCCTATGTGGCTCTCAAGTGGGCTGCCTCTCCACACTGCTCTTCCTTCCTCTCCGTGGGTAACGCCAGCCATCTAGTCAGTTCTGATGACATAACCTGGATATCTCGGTTGCTAGTGCAAGATTCACACATTGTTATGGTTCTTGAGCATCTCGGGACGTCCCCAAACCGTTGGAAAAGACAGGACAGTGGCTGAAGACACATCACTCATTTTCCAGCCTTCAGATATTCCAGTGTCTTCCCTATGGCTCTCCTAGTACCTGCAGGTCACAGGACAACAGGGGCTGTGGTAAAGTCATCTAGGTGTTCCTGGAACAAAGAAAATCGAACACTGGAGCAAATTCTTCTTATTCAGTCACATTTTCACCTAAATATTCAGTAAACTAGTAACTGAAAAAACTTAATTACCATTGACAAATTTTACGTTGCATATTAGGGAAAAAGAAGTAGGGAAATATGCAATGAAATGCATACTAAATAAATAAGGAATAATATATTTCTGTACCACATGTTTTATTTATGTGACTGGTCATCATTCCTCCACAAACTATATTATATCCTTTGCCCTGAAGCCTCAAGGTGAAAGAATCTGGGGTCAAGGTTCTTTTTCTGGTAGAGTGAACTAAAACTTCATTTCTGAAGGGTCTGAGCCCTCACCAGCCCAGACTTCAGGACTTAATTTTCCATTAACTTTCAGTTATTGATTTTGAAGTAGGAAGAATTGTTTAGAAT
>NW_012105209.1:1814238-1817653 GCF_000951045.1 Mandrillus leucophaeus | reverse complement strand
TATCTTTTATATATACTCTTTTCTGTTCACCAGGTCCAATCTGTGAGACATCAAGACTACCAAAGTTCTTACAGATTTTATAGATTGTTTTCTGGAGAATAGAAGAGTTAAATATACAAAATATAACCCTGAGGTGACCAAGATAGCCTAATGGTCCCCTCAGCTTGACTAAAATTTTAGACAGGTTTATTTTTGACTATAGGTACGTAACCTCCATTTTCTTAGAGCATTTACTTTAGAAAACTTGGAATTGTAAACTTTCCCTCTATTCCTTTGAGATGGACAACTCAGGAATGCCTTTATCAAGGACCTGAAAATGGACTCTTTGAAATGCAGTCATCAAGAATAATAGAGTTCTTATTTCCCAGTCTCTGTGGGAGGGTAGAGGTCTAACTATGATAAGCACCAGTTAGCAAACACAAGTGGCCTAATTACACTGACAAACATCCCCTCTCAACCCCCAACACATACAAATGACATCCTCCAATACTTTCCCATTAGCTTATTCCAGCATTTAAAATCCCTTCAGCTTCTGTTTCAGTGGAGTTGAGTTTAATTTCTCTCCCATTTTGCAATAGGCTTGAGTAAAGTCTTCCTTACCTTTTAAAACCTCATCTGGTGCATTTTTTTTTTTTTGATAGAGGCAAAACAATGAATATGTATTCCTATCTCTGCCAGATGAAAATAAACTTTTTGTGGTTTGTCGTGGGAAACTGATATTTTAAAAAGCATTTTCAGGCTGACAGGTAAATAAATATATCAGGTGCCAGGACCTATGTTGATTTTCTTCCCGGGCACCTACCATATTTGAAATAGCAGCTGAATTTGAGTTTGCCAGCTGATTTAAAAAATTCACTGTTAAAACTACTATTATGGATAGAACAAATAGACAAACAATATGAGTTAGTGATAAGAATTGTTTCTCTTTCATCTTTCAAGACTTTGATGGTTGTACTAATTGCAGCAATGTCTTCAGAGATGACATTTTGTTTTTGGCTTCCTGGATGGAGGGAAAATTAGGACTTTTAACTTGAACCTTTCTACAATAGTGGCTCTTACTACACTCCATTTGGCCAGTTGCCAAATATGACAATTGAAGTCATAAATTCAGGAACTGGAGAAATGATGCACAATGATGTTGTGGAATTACTGTTCTCACTGTGAGACTTGGCCAAAATAACTTTTATCACCTGTCCCCAATATCTCTTCATTTTGCTGGTGAACATCGCTGATGTTTTTTGTACTCACATGCTAGAATAAACTCAGAGTCAGCATCCGATAATTCCTGAAATTTCTTTTCTTTTCTGGAGAGTCACTTCAAACAACAGCCATAGGTCTCTTCTGGGCAAGCTTGGATATTTACACTGAGTTCTTGAGCAGCATCTCAGGATCTTTCCTCAAGGGGATTCTGCTAAAATGGGTAACTGAGCTACAGGCTGTGAGTCTCCATTATAGTACACACTTGAACTAGAGCTCCTTAGATTACCTGGATCAAATAATAGTTTAGTAATATTCCTACCATTTTTCTTTCTAGGGATAATGTGAACAATTTTCCATAACCAAAGTCAAAGAAAAGAGGTCAAAACCTTTTGATTCTCACTGTGATTTTATTTCCTATTATGTCAAATGTGCCTCCTTTGCCTCTGGAGTTGCGTACTGACATGGGGCTTGTACCATTCTGAGATGCCACTATTCTCATTACAATCAGAAAGCTGGTTACAATGGCAGCATCTCCTAACATCATGCCTGCTCTCACAGAACAGCAACTACAGAGCTTTCCAATGCATGCAATACTTTTCTCACTGAGGAATTTGTCAATTTCCCAATGCCTTAGTCAACAAGACATCCTAAGGTCTCTTTAAGGAGAACATAGTGGTATGTAAATGTTTAGGTTGTATATGATAACTTTGTTCCAACATTATGTTCTTCCTAAGCCTTTTATTCTTTTACATACATTCAGGTAGTAGGCTTCCAAAAATAATGCATAGTTTTATAATATACGGTTGGTGGAAACTTGAATATTAATATTGGGAATACTGAGTGATGGATTTTGTTCTTAGTTTAGTACAAACTCAATTTAGTGTATGGGGTGTGGGACTTAACAATGAAGTTGTACTTGCTTTGATCTTTGTCAGCTGTACATTATTAGATAGTTAGTCATCCTTCACATCTTTTTATTTTTGCTTTTGCATCTCTAGACCTTAAGTTTCAAGAAATATTAATCCACTTTCTCAGTGACACTCACACACGCACACACACACTTTGTCTGTCACCTGATTATAGGCTGTCTAAAATTGTTTCAGTCCTTTTCTTAAGAGTTTCATCACTCCCACATAATTGAGAACATCTCAAGAACAAAATTCTTATGCTTTTTTCTTTGCCCTTCATAGCATTTAATGCAAGGCTAAGTACATATTTGACACCCAATATTTGTTAAACAAGTCATTGATAAGACACCTGACACTCTGTGCAATAAAAATCTACTTATTTTATCAATATCCGTCTTAGTGTCTCAGAAACACCATTTAGAAGTATTGTGCATAGACTGGGGCAGCAAATGTTTCTTTAGCAACTCCTTTTACTATCCTGATGCAAATAAAAATGGCTTCTTGCCCATTTTGAAGTAGGGAGTACTTAGTTTTCATATTTCCAGATGAAAACAAAGCAGGAAACAGATGCTAATACAAGAAGAGGTCTGTGGGTATTTGCATTCAGTTGGAGTAAATGTAATTTATGTTTGGATATTTCATTTATGGTCTATTTTGGATACACATTTGGATTTCTAGTTACCACAGCATACATTGAATTGTAAAGAGATGGGAAGTTTGAATGTAACAGATGGTAAACTAAGCTCTAAAATAAAACAGATGGATATTAATGTTAGGCATTGTTTTTATTAGGACTTTTTAAATTTCTACACCCAGTAAATCTTTGTCAATGTTAAAACTCAATGGCAAATAGGAGATGCTTTAAAAGGTGATTATAAGTGTTTATTTTAATATAATTTGGTTTTAATTTTAAAAATGTACTTTAAAATTATGCAGGCCCATCATTAAACGATTCAAATAATATAACATGCAAAGGAGAAAATATAAATGTCACTAAGTTGCATAATTCAGGAAGCACCACTTCTAATATTTTGGTGATTATCCTTCCAAACACATCTCCCTGTAAGTATATGTAAATAAGTATTTACAAATAATTCTACATAAAATAATGTTATATATGATACTTTAACTTCCTTTGAACTCAATATGTCATTATTGGTTCCATTCTCCTGGTCTTGGTTCCATTCTCCCAGTCTCTTTCTATATTAATGAATAAGGGAACATCATTTCATCTAATATTTGATTAATTTTTCTTTGTACTGAAGAAGGATTCTAGTGATAGACATATAGGTTGTTTCCTTTTTCTA
>NW_012105209.1:1811673-1813788 GCF_000951045.1 Mandrillus leucophaeus | reverse complement strand
AAATTAAAATAAATATAAATTACAAAATAAATATAAATTTAAAATTATAAAAAATATACATTTATAAATTATAAATAGTAATTTCCTCTAAGTCATATTTTCCACAAATATTATTGAACATGATATGAATGGAATCATAGTGTATGTAGTTTTTCAACGTCTGGCTTATTTCACTCAACATTATGTTTGTGAGATTCATCTATGTTCTTGTTTTTAGTTGTAGTTTATTCAATTTATTCATTGCCATATACATTTTTAATGAATATAGTTCTACGTACTACTAAAACTTATCTCCCTATTCTGCTCTTGGTAGGCATTTCAGTTGTTTCTAGTTTTTGGCTATTACATACAGTGCTGTTATTACTACACTTGTTTATGTCTTCTGGAAAACATTGGTTCACATTTCTGTGGTTATATACCTAAGAATAAAATTGCTGTGTTATGGGAATTGCCATTTTCAGTGTTCGGAAGAAGATCCTACCAAACAGTTTTTTGAACTGGTTGTTCCAATTTGTGTTTGTAACAACTATGTATGTGAGTTCTGGGTGCTATCTTTTTTTTTTTTTTTTCTTGGAAACAATCTGGTGGATATATAATGGTTTTACATTTTTTCAAATTAGTATTCCTTGATAGTTAATGAAATTGAGCACCTTTTCATGTGTTTACTGACCTTGAAAACTTCAAAATACAGATTCTCATGTCCCTTTACACTCCTGCTGTAACGAAATAGGGATAGAATTCAGAAACTTGCATTTTTTAAAGTTCTGCAAACTATCATCATTCAGAGAGTTTCTGAGCATGAATGCAATTTTAGAATGGGTAGACTAGCCAACTTGTATGGTAGCTAAAACAAAAAGAAAAATTTAGTATTTTTTATCTGACATGAAAAAGAGTAGAATTTCTCTCTTTCTTTCTTTTTCCTTCCTTCCTGTCTTTATTCTCTTGTCCTCCTCCTCTCCCTTCTTAATTATCTACTTGTTTTAGAGAAATACAAAAATATGAAGAATAATGACATTCTGTCATATGCTGCAACAGGAATAGAATTGGAGGTCATTATGTTAAGTGAAATAAGCCAGGCACAGAAAAAGAGAAATACTGCTGTTCTCATCTCATTTGTGGGAGGTAAAAAAGTGGATCTCACAGAGTTAGAGAGTAGAATGGTAATTAGCAGAGGCTGGGAAGGTGGGGGTGGAGTTAGGAAGAGAGGTTGCTTAAAGGGTATAATAATACAGTTAGAAGCAATAAGATTCTGCATTTGATAGTATGGTATAGTTAACAATAATGTATAGTTCAAAATAGCTGAAAGAATTAGGATGTTACCAACATAAAGACATATGTTTGAGGTGATGGATATCCCAATTAGTCTGATTACATATTGTACGTATGTATCAAAATATCATAGGTACCCCTAAAATGTGTATAACTATTATGCATCAATAAAAACAGAAATAAGTTGATTTAGTACATGTTCTCTATCACAGAAAAAGGAAAAACTTTACATTATTTTATTTTATCAACTTCTACTGACACTTGAAACCCTACCTAATTTATGCAATTTTAAATATTCTCTTGCAGACAAGTTCATGAATGCTTTAGAGATAATACATGTTATTTATTTAGTACAATTTTAGACTAAATATTATGAATGGAACTTCCAAATTATGGTGCCAAGGTTTAATGAGGTGTAATTGCAGGTCTTAAGATATTTGTATGAGGAGAAAAAACTTACTGTACACCATCAAAGTGTTTTATGTATGATGATGACTGACACAACCCATTATGGAATTTGAATAAGCTTAATTGTCCAAGAAAAATAATTGAAAATAATCCTTTAGATGTCAAAATATAGCGATTTATCATATGACTCTGTCAGGTATTATTTAACATCCTTCCTTGTTATAGACGTGCTTTTCTAGTGGCTCATTAATTATGTCACCAGGAAAACAATATTTTTAGCACCGTTAAAGATGAAACCTTTATTCTCAGTGTGTTGAAATATAAATTGCACAAGAGCATTGGCATTAAAACAATATAATATAATCGGTATGACCTAAGTGCTTGTCTAACTAAAGGGTAAGGTTGAAAATAGACATGAGTAATGATAATTTATCAGTT
>NW_012105209.1:1811285-1811623 GCF_000951045.1 Mandrillus leucophaeus | reverse complement strand
CCTCTACCATGTGTTGGTCACTGTTTGAGATACTGTGACAGAATAGTAATCTAATCAGACAAAAATATTTGCCTTTAGTGGATTAACATTATGCATGTGCTTTATATTGTTAAACTGTCCTACAGACATATACTACTGTAGACATCTACCAACTTTGCAGGATAGTAAAACCCTAAACAATTCTAGGATTTGTAAAATATCTAAATCCTTCCAAACCTGGTGGGTAGAATGTGATCTCTCAGCTATTTAGTCACATTTCTTTGGTGAATGTTGAATACCTTTTTATAGGTGTATTATTCATTTGTATATCTTTTTTGTATGTTGCATAATCACATATT
>NW_012105209.1:1804078-1806245 GCF_000951045.1 Mandrillus leucophaeus | reverse complement strand
AATAGCTGGGACTACAGGCGTGCACCACCATGCCCAGCTAATTTTTCTGTATTTTTAGTAGAGACGGGATTTCACCATGTTGGCCAGGATGGTCTCAATCTCTCGACCTCGTGATCCTCCTGCCTCAGCCTACCAAAGTACCGGGATTACAGGCGTGAACCACCGCATCTGGCCAGAAAGCTTCTTTAATTACTATTCAATATGTCATTTAATGAAGGATATACCAATAATAATAGTTCTACTATTAAGGAGCATGTTGCATTTCATACCTGAGAGGAATAGGGCCAAAGAGAAACAAATGAGTAGAAAAATAATAAACCCTGAATTTAGATTAGCACAGATTAGTACATTCGACCTTTTGTATCCCCTGGTCCTGCATCCAAGGATTCAACCAACTGCGGATTGAAAATAGTTGGAAAAAGAAAAAGCAATAAAAATCTTGCTAATAAATAACCAAAAACAGTGTAACACTATTTACATAGCATTTACATTGTATTAATATATGTAACCTATAGATGACTTAAAGTATATTGGAGGATGTGCATAGATTATATGTAAACATTACACCTTTTTAAACAAGGGACTTGAGCCTCTGCAGATTTTGGTATCTGTGGGCCATCCTGGAACCAATCCCTTCCCCCCACCCCCTGTATACTGAGGGACAACTCTATATGCTTCTGTGCAGTTGCTAGAAGTGAGATGCAAATTTGGCTTTAAAATTTATCAGGCAAAACAAAGATGGAATAAAATAATTTATAAGATTTAGAATATCCATAAATTAAAACCAATCAGTTTATTAGAAAAGCATCACTTCTCTTGTCCCTGACAGATGCAGGATTATCTCTGAGTGAGCTGTTCATTTAAATAGTTCAAAGATATGAGAAAAAGCTCAATTCAATTACAGCAGTTATTTAAGGGGCCAGAACAATGTGGTGCACGTTCTCCAGTCTTGAAGATTGATATTGATGTTCGGTGACAATTTAGAATAGATGAAGAAGTAGATGGACCGCCTGCCCTCAGACCATCATCCATAAAAAACGTGCCTGCATTCTGGCTTTCGATAAGGGTTAAACTGCAGATAACTCAGGGTTACATTTTTCTCACAAGAAACTGGGGTGCAGACATTCTGTATGGTGTATAAAGGGATTACCTATTTGCTTTGGTAATTAGCTGGGAAAGGGCCAATTTAAAATGTTCCTAAAAAAATGAAGGGGGTTAATAGCCATTTGCCTGCATAGATGATGCCTCACTTCCTCATGGAGGTGGCTGAAGGTGTACATGTACGTAGAACCACGTGTAGAGTGTAGAGATACTAGAGTATAATGGTAGCACCTAAAATATTCTGTTGCAACAAACTTTAGAGACAGAATTTTAGATTTCCAGTTTACAAAGTTACAAGGGTTACAAGACTGCTTTTTCTTAGTATCTGATTCATTTGGATGAAGGTATGAATCTAAATAGTCTACTCTACATGGTTATGGGATCTGTTTTCTGACTTTGATTTAGAGAGAAATAAAGGCTTTTTATTTTTATTTTTTACAAAAGAGTCTTTCCATCTGCACAGGGGTCATTTTCCTGTTTTTCCATTTGAGTGTTTTCTGTTCTTGCCTTATGAATACCACTTGAAAAGTGATAGGATATAAGACATCCTCTTTCATCTGCAAAGAAAAATTTCTTTACTGCCTCAGGAGCTCAGTTGCCATTTTCTATTTCTACTTAAATCTTTTTTTATACTATATCATCCCATCACACTTAAAGTCTTGCATTGTACTTTAGACTTGTTTTATTGCTGGTTGGATCAGAAACAGCCCTTAAGAGCCTCCTGCTGTAAACGTCCCTGTTAACTCAGACTTTCTTCTACATGGTTCCTAGGGTGAGGGAAAACTTAGAACTCTCTTGCTTTTTCTCATCCAAATTTTTTCCAAGATGGAATGAATGTTAATGTTTGGTCCCACAGGATTTCTAGAACTAAAGAAAACAAAAAACAAAATCCCCCTAAAACTCCAAAATGATTACTTAAAAATCTAACAAATTCTAAAATGCAAATAATTTTTCATATTAAGGACCATATAATGAATAAGTAGCAAGATCAATAAAAAGAAGATGAATTACAATAATTTTCTTTTTTTTTTTCTTTAAAAAATAGAGTGAGATTCTGGCCAGGTGC
>NW_012105209.1:1797321-1802403 GCF_000951045.1 Mandrillus leucophaeus | reverse complement strand
CAAAGTATGGGAAGTTGGAAAGTCTACCTCAGGCCTTATCAATAGGTTCAGGGAAAAGAAGAAAGAAATGTATTGGCCTCATTTTTCCCCATTATTTTGTTCAAGACAAAAGTTGTCTTAAAACAATCTTAGGCATGAGAGTAATTTCAGTATGGTTTTCTATCAAGGTTTTGAATTATAGTCCATAGAGTCAGCAGTTTCTTGCTAGCTCTGTTCTTGGAGAACTAACTCAATCATCTGTTATGACATGAAGGTTGTCTGCAACTCAGAAAGGATTCTGAAGGCACAGCATTTAATTAGGTGTATGCCTATAAGAATAAGCAGAAAAATATTTATTAGAGATGGTCTTAAAGAGTAAGACAAAGACTCACAGCCAGTTGGCAATGAGTCTAGTGGATTCTAGGTGATTGATGTGGAAAGGGCCTTTGATGATAGAATAACAACTGTGGTGATGATGCAGCAAATTTTTTAGTTAGTATATAAAATATTATTGGTGTGATGTAGAGGTCAGAGAAGTTTTTGTGAACAACTGTAGCACAGCCTTTGCTTCTGACCATAATACATGTTTTCTTCCTGGATGCTCAGATTATCTGAAGTGCTGGTTGGTTGTGGAGACCTGCACATCGAGGCTCTTGAAGTTTGGGTGAGGAGGTCAGTGTTCTTTGTCACATTGTCCAGAGTTATAATTATCTCCTCTAGTGGGGCATGGGGGATGCAAGAGTTTTATTTTACTTCTTGAGCAGTTCATATTGCAATACTGCAGCTACTCCATGTACAATGGGGGTCCAAATATGATTGGATGCAGCAGTCAATTTGTCTCAAGCACTTAACTTTCTTTTTGCAGGTGTCTTCAGATCCAAAGTGAAGAAAAGACTGCAGCCCATATTTAGTGTCACTCTTCGTGTTTGGGAGGGATTTACTTGTGTACTGTTGAGACTGATGATGGGGCATTAAAGGAGATAGATTTAAACTATTTAAGTTTAAAAGGGAATTGAGTTAAAGATCTGACAAGAACTGGCAATATTGGTTAAATGACAAAAGTCTGTTCAGTTTTCTGAAGTGAAAGTACACTCAGTTTCCACAAATGAAATAGTTGCCTTTTGAAATGATCAAAAGGGGAGGGAAGTAGCTGCTTGCTATAGATTATCTTTTCTACTATATGGCTGTAATATGCTGATTGGGAGTTTTTCCATATGTAACGTTTTAGTATCTTCTGTTGGCAACACCCCATTGTGGAGTTTTTTGATATAAAGTTGTATCTTCTTTGAAAAAAATAATGAATATTACAAGTATGATCATCAGAGTTGGCAGCATGAAAGGTGTACTCACAGAAACAAGAACTGAGAAATAGGTCATCTGTAAAACTGCAGGAGAAGCAAACACCACCTCTTCTAAAAGTGGTCCAGATTGAATTTAGATCTTCATTTAACCTGTATAAACTATAAGAAGAGTTTCCCAACATTGCGTGTGGGAAAACAGCTAAATTAATAGCAGTAGAAGTTTTAAGGGTGAGAAGAGGAATTTTGGGAAAGATGGTGGAACCGAGAGAAATGGGACAACAAAACCAACAGTTATAGGAAAGATTACAAGACTAAGTAATCAGTTCTGCAGTTGCCATTCAAGTGATTTTGAGGTCCTAAATATTTGTAGATAAATGAAGAATATAGAAAAAGGAAACAGTGGGGAAGGCCAAAAGAAAAGGAAAAGACATGAATCAAGGAAGTTTTGAATCCGATGAATGACAGAAAATTAAAAGAAGTTAGTCTCTAAAAAATATACAAGTAACCAATAAGTACATGAAAAGTCATACAATATTATTAGTTATTAGGAAAATCCAAATGAAAGGCATAATGATATACAACCTCATACCTAGTAGGATAACTATAATTTTAAAAGACAGATAACAAGTATTGGCAAGGATGTGGAGAATTTGGAACCTTTTTACATTGCTGGCAGCTATGTTAAATGGTCCCTCTGCTTTGGAAAGCTGTTTGGCAAATCCTCAAAAAGTTAGAATGACCATATGACCCAGAGGTGCTGCTTCCAGGTACCTATCCAGAAGAATGAAAAACATATGTTGATACAAAAACATATACAAAAATTTTCATACTGACATTATTCCTAATAGCCAAAAAGTGTAAACAAACCAAATATCCATGACTGACAAATGGATATCAAATATGTATGCCCATACAATGAAACATTACTCATTTATAAAAAGGAACTAAGTGCTGTTTCATGCTACAACATGTATGGGCCTTGAAAACATGATGCTAAGTAAAAGAAGCCAGACACAAAATGCCACAAATTGTATAATTCATTTTATATAAATTGTCCAGAATAGGAAAATCTATAGAGACAAAAATTATATCAGTAGTTGCCAGAGAATGGGTGGGGTGGGGTGGGGAGAATGGGGAGTAACTGCTAATGGGAATGGGTTTTTCTTCTAAGCTAATAAAAATATTCTGGAATTAGATTGTCATGATGGTTGCACAACCTTGTGAATACTGAATCATATCACTTTAAAAAGGTGAACTTCATGGTGAATTATATCTCAATAAGAAAAATAAAAGAAAGATGATGAGTAGGTTACAAAGGAGGTTTATAGAAGGAACTAAGTATAAGAATCCTAAGGGATCTTGATCCAGTGCCTTGGGTAGAAGCTGACCACTACGGGATGTCATCTGCTTGATGCCAAGTTTTTGGGAATGCAGTGTATCTCAAGTTGTCATCTTCTTCTGGGGACTCTTAAAAGATCCTCTGTTTAAGGTAGTCTGTTGGTGTGGATTTCCATTTGTAATAAAGCTTATATTTTTAAAATTGTGAAACAGGAACCCAAGCTTGTACTCCTTGTACCTTTGCAGTAGTATTGATAGTTAGGAGATAGCACAATGCTCTCTTATACTTGGGTTCAGGATTGGTCTTTCAATAGTGTCTTCTAGAAGACTAGGTCTCCCATCTGAAGATGATGTTAAAGCTATGGTGGTATATCTTGGAAGAGACAACTTGACCTGTTGGGGGAAAGTATAAGTGCACTTAACAATTGCTTGGCAGTATTTAGGGATAGTATATTGTAGCAGATTGCAATGTCTGCTTGATTCCAAAGCAATAGAGTAATATCTCATTGATTGGCCTGCTGGTAGTAATTTCACAGGAGGATAAAGTTGACTGGATGGTGGGGAGATCAAAGGATCACTAGGTCTAAAGGAGATACTTTGGGCAAAGACAGGTTAGGTTCCTCAAAGAGTTTGCTACTATGAAGTTAAAAGCACTATTGGAACATTGTATCTTTCTAGGGTTTGAAGGTGGTAAGAATAGTGAGTTTTTATGAGAGTGGATAGTCTTTGAATATCCTGAGTAACCTTACCAGTAAAGAAGTTTCCTCCATGGATAGACAGGAAAAAAGGGATTCTCCAAATGGGGAAAATTCTTTCTAGTAGCACTTAAATATAGTGGTGGCAGTATCCTGTGTGTAGGAAAAAGCTTCCAATCATCCTGAAAACACATCCAGACTATGGTAGAACCTAATCATATTTATAATACTTTAAAAGTGGAATAAAATCCATTTGCCAATGAGGAAGGGAGCAGAGGAAACTGTCTCTCATCTTTGCCTTACCTTTATGTTTTTGCTAGGATTTTGTGTGTGTGTGTGTGTGTGTGGCAAATGGAGAAAGTTGAGGTTATTTACTTACCATGAGGCTGATGTGACACTACCAATATTTGTGAAGGATATTTTAAAGATGTTCTTTGCTGTGGGCTTTGCTGAGGTTGTGGATTAAATTTTGGATGTAAAATCAAGGAAAGAAAAGTAGTCATCTGGGTGTCTTCACATGTACAAAACATGTAGCTTGTTTTCAACGAGCTTTCTCAGCCTTAGATACTAGCAATTGTTGTCCCAGAAGTTCCTTAATTAGAGTTTCTATCTCTAAAGGAGGTCGAGCAAGGGGAGTAGCGCAGGCAACTGAGGAAGAATTTTCTTTCAAAGTGGCTATCTTGGCATATTTGTCTTCCAAGGGGTTTCCTTTAGCATCAGGAGTCTGTCTAGTAGTGTGAGCTTCAGCTTTGAGGGTAGCTAATTCCTTGGGTAGCAAGGTTTCTAAGGGGTTAGCTACTTGAGTTCCATTCCATATCTGCTACCTGTGCAAATGTTAGCTTTCTTATTTTGTGCTAGTATGCAAGTCTGGTGAGGGCTATCAGTTTAACTGCTTGGATGATTTAACCTTAGGTAGCGGTTTGAACTCAACAAATGTTACAAAATCTGGGATAGTACATTTTCATAAAATTTCTCATTTGTATGCCTGAGGTAAGAACTGCACAAAGAAGGTGACATCTGGGTATTTGGGAGTTCTGGTAAAGTTTGGGTGAGGTTGATACAGTCATCAGGTTCTTCCTCAGATAGTAGGGGAAGAAGAGTAGAGGATTGAGGTGTAGACAGTGATAAATAGTAATATGACAGGAATAAAGTAGTAGGATCTCACAGGACATGGGGATGGAAGTGGAAGAGTGTTGAATATTCTCAGTCAGTAGTAGGGTCTTAACTACTTGGGGTACATAAAGGTTGACCGCATGACTCAGAATTAAGTTAGCATCGATCTTGACCAATTTGGTAGCAACAGCAACTAAAGCAAAATGAAAATGTCTGAGCCACAGGGTCAAAAGTGAGGCTAAAGTATCCAATAGGACTTTGGCTTCCACTGTATTTTTGGATAGTGACATCTGAAGCATGTCCTTTTTCTTTAAGCATAAAAAGTGGAAAGACGCAATAAGTAACTACAGAGTCCAAAAGTCAGGGGAAATGATAGGATTTGAGGGTTTGAAATGCAGACATGGGAGGGGAATCTCAATTAAGGGGTTTGGAAATGGACTCCTTAGCTGTGGCTTCAAAAGGGGAGGTGGTAATAGAAGTTAGTAATTCAGTTCTGGCAACAGGCAATAAATCCTACAAATC
Organism: Mandrillus leucophaeus; assembly: GCF_000951045.1. NCBI lineage: Eukaryota > Metazoa > Chordata > Mammalia > Primates > Cercopithecidae > Mandrillus > Mandrillus leucophaeus. Next base: position 1,797,455 of record NW_012105209.1, on the reverse strand, counting down.
TTTGCAGTTCTTTTGGTCTCAGGGAGGAGAAAATTGATGATGGTGTTAATTCATTTAGTGAATAAATTATTCCCTTCAGGGAAGATATCATGTTCTAGGTAATGCACTTGAGGGCTGCGTAATTGCATGTCTTT
>NW_012105209.1:1795100-1796801 GCF_000951045.1 Mandrillus leucophaeus | reverse complement strand
CCAGAATGTATTAGAGTTAGAATCTAGAGCAAATCTGGGATGACTATTTGTTTATTGCTCTCAAGTCCTGGACTAACTGATATCTTTTGCCATTATTGTTACTTTCTGGGAGGATAGGAATATTACAGGGACTTGGTGCAGAGCCTAAGAGTCCTTGTCAGAGACCTTGAATTATAATTGAAGACCTTGGAGGGGTTCTGGTTTAGAGGATATTGTGGCCATCCTGTGAATGGCATGGAAGAGACTATTTCTTCTTTGAGAGGTCAGCTTCTCAGATTTGAGTTAGCAGCCCAAAGGGAGTCAGGAGTAGCGTGTATGGAAAAGGGGTACAGTGGTAGCCATGGAGGGCTATTGGTTAGACAAGGGTTTTGAGGATGTTTTGGGGGATAAAGGAAGAGCTGAGGAACAGTTTGGTTGTAAGATAGTGTCTTTAAGGGGCTGTACACAGTATGATATATTTTAGGGACATATTTTCATTTTTAAAGCTTCTTTGTACCAAGCAAAATTAGCTGACAAGTGGTGAGGTCTTAAAGCCCTGAAATTCGAGGGCATCTCATAACTGGACAAGTTTAGGGAGATCAGGGTGCCACAAAGGGGCCATTGGAGTCTAAACTGTCCTTAAGTAAAATTCAGCCAATTTCAGAAATAATGGACTGAATTATTAATGACAGCGTTTATGATTGGCAGAGGTTTATAAAAATGGATTGAAAATTTCCTGTAGTACAGAGATTAAACAAAAGCTGGCAAAAAAAATCAAACCGAAAGAGTACTCAAACAAAGAATCAACAGCCAAATCCTTACTGTGCTACCATAGACAAATATCTGTAGCACAGGGATCAGGAGCTGACTCTCTGTGAGATCCCTGAATTGCCATTCAGCGGAGGAGCATGAGCTCAAGAGGCCTTAGTGCTTTGGTAAATGAATGAATGAATAATTGATTTGTACTAAGTTTGAATGCATTGTTACAACTGGAAGATTTTGATTCAATCTCCATTTTAGGTTTTCTGTACTTGTAAACTGGAGTCTAGAACCATTGATTCCTCTCCCATGATTTAGTTAACAAATTTTATTTATATAGGTGAATTTCATCACATCTGTCAAGACTATGACTGAAATCAAACTTTCATTAGAAAAGGGAATTACATAAAATGATGCAGAGGAGGTAAAGACCATTGTGAACTCTTAACTAAAATGCATTCTGTCCCTATAAATTACTTTATGGTACATCACCCTTTATGGATTACAAAATGCTCCTCAATCTCTAAGTATACGGGACTCCTAGAAGTGGCTTACAGGATACAGGAAAATAGTCAAATGTCATTTTGTTCAAGTGGAAAATCCACCTAAACAAGGTATCATTATGAATGTTTCTTTTAATGCTTTCTCTACATCATAAACCAACTTTGATATACTATTTACCAAGCATTTAACTAACAAATTCCATTTTTAGCAAGAAATATTATAATGATGATTGCAAGGATTTGCCATATCTCAAATGTTCCTGTTATCTCTCCATATCATCAAGAATAAGAGAAGGTGCCAGTCCCGGTGGCTTATGCATGGTGAAACCCTGTCTCTACTAAAAAAATACAAAAAATTAGCTGGGCATGGTGGCGTGTACCTGTATCCCAGCTACTCAGGAGACTGAGGCAGGAGAATTGCTTGAACCTGGGAGGCGGAGGTTACAGTGAGCCGAGATCG
>NW_012105209.1:1789197-1794255 GCF_000951045.1 Mandrillus leucophaeus | reverse complement strand
GGGGTCTCTGTCTGTCCCCAGGCTGGAGTGTAGTGGCACAATCATGGCTCACTGCAGCTTCAACCTTCTGGGCTCAAGTGATCCTCTTGCTTCAGTCTCCTAAGTAGCTGGGACCACAGGCATGCACCACCATACCTGGCTAATTAAAAAAAAAGCTTATTGTAGAAGTGGGGTCTCACTATGTTGCCCAGCCTGGTTTTGAACTCCTGGACTCAAGTGACCCTCCCACCTCTGCCTCCCAAAGTGCTGGGATAACAGACCTGAGCCACCACATCCTGCCTATTTTCTTTTTAACATCTGTACTTTCCCACTAAAATATAAGCCCTATGAAGAAATGGAATTTCACGCTGTTCATTGTCTACCTCCTGTCCATAAACAGTACCTGTCACCAAATAGTTTCACTGTAAATATTTATTGAATATTGAAGGAACTGAGAGGAGTTTACTGCTGCTTTTGTGTTTTAATCATCATTCATGATAAGGACCCAAATGCCCTGCTGGAAACATTCAACCTCACCAAATAAAAAATAAAAGTGAAGAAAACATTCATGAAAAATGTTTGAGAAATTTGAACCATGAAGTTTCATGTGGATAGGCAATTAATAAGACTGAAAGCACCGTGTGGGCAGATGACAAATATGTTTTGCCCACACCATTATTCTTGGTATGGGGTACAATGTCTGGCATACAGAAGTGGCTTAAAATCATTCATTGTACAAAAAAAAAAAAAAGTATGTATATATAAGGTCAATTAAGGCTATTGTCCCACTAGAATAGTATAATTTTGATAAAAATAATTTTAAAAATATGAAATAGACTTGACTATTGCTTAAAAAGTGAATACCAATCAATGTTGTCATGGTAGAATTTATTACTCAAAACTCAGAAAAAAAAATGTCATATTTATTTGGTCTGAATCAAATGAGATCTGTTTTTTATTTTGCACTCTCCAAGGTAGTGGGAAATTCCATCACATTCATTTTTAAACAATTTTTTATTTTATGTTCTGGGTTACATATGCAGCATGTGCAGTTTTGTTACATAGGTAAAGTGTACCATGGTGGTTTGCTGCATCTACCAACTCATTATCTAGGTATTTACAAGCCTGACACGCATTAACTATTTTTTCCTGAGAGGTGACAACGTGCTAGCAGCCCTCGCTCACTCTTGGCACCTCCTCGGCCTCAGCATCCACTCTGGCCATGCTCAAGGAGCCTTCAGCCCACTGCTGCGCTGTGGCGACCCCTCTCTGGGGCTGACTGAGGCTGGAGTCAGCTCTCTCTGCTGGCAGGAAGGTGTGGAAGAACAGGCGTGGGCGGGAGCCGGGGCTGCCAGCAGCCGGTTCCCAGTGGGCACGGGCTCCATGGGCCCCTGGTGCCTGGGCTGTCGGAGTGCCCAGGCTACGTGTCACAAAGTCTTGCAGTGAGTGCCAGTGAGGGGTGAAGCCAGCTGGGTTTCTGTGTTGGGTGTGGACTTGGAGAACTTTTCTGTCTAGCTAAAGGTTTGTAAACACACCAATCAGCATTCTGTGTCTAGCTAAAGGTTTGTAAATGCACCAATCAGCATTCTGTGTCTAGCTAATCAAGTAGGGGACTTGGAGAACTTTTGTATCTAGCTAAAGGATTGTAAATGCACCAATCAGCACTGTGTCTAGCTAAAGGTTTGTAAATGCACCAATCAGCACTCTGTCAAAACAGACCAATCAGCTGTCTGTAAAACGGACCAATCTGTTCTCTGTAAAATGGACCAATCAGCTCTCTGTAAAATGGACCAATCACCTCTCTGTAAAATGGACCAATCAGTAGGATGTGGGTGGGGCCAGATAAGGGAATAAAAGCAGGCCACCTAAGCTGGCAGTGGCAACCTGCTCAGGTCCCCTTGTAGGCTGTGGAAGGTTAGTTCTTCGAGTCTTTGCAATAAATCTTGCTGCTGCTCACTCTTTAGGTTCATGCCACCTTAATGAGCTGTAATATTCACTGCGAAGGTCTGCAGCTTCACTCCTGAAACTAGCGAGACCACAAATCCACTAGAAGGAGGGAACAATCCAGACCCGCCACCTTTAAGAGCTGTATTACTCACCGTGAAGGTCTGCAGCTTCGCTCCTGAAGTCAGTGAGACCATGAACCTACCAGAAGGAAGAAACTCTGGATACATATGAGCATCAGAAGGAACAAACTCTGGACGCAGCATCTTTAAGAACTGTAACACCACGAGGGTCCATGGTTTCACTCTTGAAGTCAACGAGACCAAGAACCCACCAATTCCAGACACATTTTGGTGACCCACATGGGATTATCACCTATCGCCAAGCGGTGAGACTATTGCCTATCGCCAAGCGGTGAGTATCATTGAACCCCTTTTGCTTGCTATTCTATCCTATTTTTCCTTAGAATTCGGGGGCTAAATACCACACACCTGTCAGCCAGTTAAAAGTGACTGGTGTGGCTGCCAGACTAAAGACACGGTGTCAGGCTTTCTGGGAAAGGGCTTTCTAACAACCCCCGACTGTTTGGAGTTGGGAGCATTGGTTTGCCTGGAATCAGCTTCCACTTTTCCTATACTTCTGGACTCAGCCAAGCGTTGACAGGAAACTGCCATTCAGCTCCGGGGTCCCAACAACAAGTTGGTTGACCCTGCGGCCATGAGCGGAACTCTCGAAGGCAGGTCGTCCAAGCAAGACTCGCCCATCTGGTGTATCTACCCTGACCCTTGCCTCATGGGTCCTAATGCCTGCCAGGCAAACTTCTTGCCTCTCTTCTCCGAGGCTAGTTTGGCTTCTAAAAATCACTCCCTATCTGTGGTGCTTTTCAAGTTTCTCCTACAAGAATGATTTCTAGTATATACTCCAGGACTCTGTTACCTTCTTTAGGCACCCATGCTCACCATTCAGAAAGATAATTTTTGCCCAAAGCCCCATCGTAGGGGGACTTTCTGAAATTTTAGGATCCCTCCTCAAACTAGCAGGCCTAACAAAAGCTATTTCTGAAGCTAGTATATGGGGAGTCTCAGAAATGGTATCCTTCCTATTCATATAAGTGAGGAGAAAAGATGTCACTCTTTCAACCCTGGAGATCCCTTTCCTCTCTCAGGGTATGGCCCTCCACTTCATTTTTGGGGCATAACATCTTTATAGGTCAGGCCTAAGGTCCCAATACTAACAGGAGAATGCTCAGGACTCTAACCGTTTTTCCAGAATGCATTGGTAAGGGCCACTAAATCCAACCTTCCTCGGTCCTCCTTGTGGTCTGGGAGGAAAACTAGTATTTTTCTGCTGCTGCGTCGGTGAGCAAAACTATTCCGATCAGCAGGATCCAGGAACCACTGCGGGTTCTTGGGCAGGGGTTGTTTCCGCTGCTGCATTGGTGAGCACAACTATTCCAATCAGCAGAGTCCAGAGACTGTTGTGGGTTCTTGGGCAGGGGAAGAAACAAAACAAAACTATGGGCGGTTTTGTCTTTCAGATGAGAAACACTCAGGCATCAACAGGCTCACCCTTGAAATACATCCTAAGCCATTGGGACGAATTTGACCCACAAACCCTGAAAAAGGGGTGGCTCATTTTTTCCTGCACTACAGCCTGGTCCCAGTATTCTCTCTCTGATGTGGAAAAATGGCCACCTGAGGGAAGTACAAATTACAATACTATTCTGCAACTTGACCTTTTCTGTAAGAGGGAAGGCAAATGGAGTGAAATACCTTATGTCCAAGCTTTCTTTTCATTGAAGGAGAATACACAACTATGCAAAGCTTGCAATTTACATCCCACAGGACAACCTCTCAGGTTACCCCCATATCCTAGCCTCCCTATAGCTCCCCTTCCTATTAATGATAAGCCTCTTCTAATCTCCCCTGCCCAGAAAGAAATAAGTAAACAAATCTCTAAAAGACCACAACCCCCTTTCCCCCGGGCTATTGGTTATGTCCCCTTCAAGTTGTAGTGGGAGGGGAATTTGGCCCAACCCAAGTACATGCCCCATTCTCCCTCTCTAATTTAAAGCAGATCAAGGCAGACCTGGGGAAGCTTTCAGATGATCCCGATAGGTATATAGATGTCCTACAGGGTCTAGGGCAAACCTTTGACCTTGCTTGGAGAGATATCATGCTACTGTTAGATCAAACCCTGGCCTCTAATGGAAAGAATGTGGCTTTAGCTGCAGCCCAAGAGTTTGGAGATATCTGGTGTCTTAGTCAAGTAAATGACAGAATGACAGCCGAAGAAAGGGAGAAATTCCCTACCGGTCGGCAAGCCATCCCCAGTGTGGATCCCCACTGGGACCTCGACTCAGATTATGGGTAATGGAGTCATAAACATCTGTTGACCTGTGTTCTAGAAGAACTAAGAATTAGGAAAAAGCCTGTGAATTATTCAATGATGTCCACCACAACTCGGGGAAAGGAAGAAAATCCCTCTCCCTTCCTCAAGCGGCTACGGGAGGCCTTAAGAAAATATACTCCCCTGTCACTTGAATCACTAGAGGATCAATGGATTCTAAAAGATAAGTTTATTACCCAATCAGCTGCAGATATCAGGAAAAAGCTCCAAAAGCAAACCCTGGGCCCTGAACAAAATTTGGAGGCATTATTAAACCTGGCAACCTCAGTGTTCTGTAATAGGGATCAAGAGGAACAGGCCCAAAAGGAAAAGGGAGATCAGAGAAAGGCTGCAGCCTTAGTCATGGCCCTCAGACAAACAAACCTTGGTGGTTCAGAGAGGACAGGAAATGGAGCAGGCCAATCACCCAGTAGGGCTTGTTATCAGTGTGGATTACAAGGACACTTTAAAAAAGATTGTCCAACGAGAAACAAGCTGCCGCCTTTTCCATGTTCGCTATACCAAGGCAATCACTGGAAGGTGCACTGCCCCAGAAGAGAAAGGTTCTCTGGATCAGAGAACCCCAACTAGATGATCCAACAACAGGACTGAGGGTGCCCGGGACAAGTGCTAACTCATGTCATCACCCTCACTGAGCTCCGGGTATGTTTAACCATTGAGGGCCAGGAAATTGACTGCCTCCTGGACACTGGCACGGCCTTCTCAGTGTTAATCTCCTGTCCTGGA
>NW_012105209.1:1786789-1789147 GCF_000951045.1 Mandrillus leucophaeus | reverse complement strand
ATCAAACCCTGGCCTCTAATGGAAAGAATGTGGCTTTAGCTGCAGCCCAAGAGTTTGGAGATATCTGGTGTCTTAGTCAAGTAAATGACAGAATGACAGCCGAAGAAAGGGAGAAATTCCCTACCGGTCGGCAAGCCATCCCCAGTGTGGATCCCCACTGGGACCTCGACTCGGATCATGGGTACTGGAGTCATAAACATCTGTTGACCTGTGTTCTAGAAGAACTAAGAATTAGGAAAAAGCCCGTGGATTATTCAATGATGTCCACCACAACTCGGGGAAAGGAAGAAAATCCCTCTCCCTTCCTCAAGCGGCTACGGGAGGCCTTAAGAAAATATACTCCCCGGTCACTTGAATCACTAGAGGATCAATGGATTCTAAAAGATAAGTTTATTACCCAATCAGCTGCAGATATCAGGAAAAAGCTCCAAAAGCAAACCCTGGGCCCTGAACAAAATTTGGAGGCATTATTAAACCTGGCAACCTCAGTGTTCTGTAATAGGGATCAAGAGGAACAGGCCCAAAAGGAAAAGGGAGATCAGAGAAAGGCTGCAGCCTTAGTCATGGCCCTCAGACAAACAAACCTTGGTGGTTCAGAGAGGACAGGAAATGGAGCAGGCCAATCACCCAGTAGGGCTTGTTATCAGTGTGGATTACAAGGACACTTTAAAAAAGATTGTCCAACGAGAAACAAGCTGCCGCCTTTTCCATGTTCGCTATACCAAGGCAATCACTGGAAGGTGCACTGCCCCAGAAGAGAAAGGTTCTCTGGATCAGAGAACCCCAACTAGATGATCCAACAACAGGACTGAGGGTGCCCGGGACAAGTGCTAACTCATGTCATCACCCTCACTGAGCTCCGGGTATGTTTAACCATTGAGGGCCAGGAAATTGACTGCCTCCTGGACACTGGCACGGCCTTCTCAGTGTTAATCTCCTGTCCTGGACGACTGTCCTCAAGGTCCATTACCATCTGAGGAATTCTGGGACAGCCTGTAACCAGTATTTCTCCCACCTCCTCAGTTGTAATTGGGAGACTTCGCTCTTTTCACATGCCTTTCTTGTTATGCCTGAAAGTCCCACACCCTTATTAGAGAGGGATATATTAGCCAAAGCTGGAGCTATTATCTACATGAATATGGGGAATGAGTTACCCATTTGTTGTCCCCTACTTGAGGAGGTAATCAACCAACAGTGTATAAGTTGATTTGTTCATTCATGTTTTAAGGCTCTCCCTCATATTTTCTGAGGTTGTACTGGAATGTGTCAGGAAAGTGAAGAGTCTCTAGTCCTTAGTCTGCAATGGCCACATAGGTACTGTAACCTACATGTTATGGTACTTATGTGACCATAATCTGACCTTCTTGATGGTGCCACGGTACAGCGAATCTTCCCTGTTCCTCAGGGTAGACTTAAAGATATCCTTCAAAGACGTCTTTTCCAGAGATTATAAACTCCTTATTGTAAGACGTCACAAATATGCTCAAGACCTTGTGTTCAGGAACAAGTCCTCACCAGTCTCACAGATTGGCCTCTCACCTCAGAAGAGAGGGTGTGGTTCTTCATTACTCCCTGGAAGTCTAGTTCCTTCTTTCGTCACAGTCCTAGAGAAACACAATATTTTTTCTCTAATTTTGAGCTCCTTTCCTCCATAAAATTAAAACAGTTTTTATACTAAATACTTTTGGTGAATCACTATCTCTCAAACAAGATTTGATGTCAGCAGCTGGGGGAATTTTTGTTTTCCATGCATTTGGTGACTTCTTATTTCAGGTTCTGCACATAAGTCATTACAATCCTTGGGACAGGAAGCCTAGATTCTGGATCCATAACCACTGTCTAAGAATGGGAAGGGTCCAATACTTCTCTTTCTTTGACTTTTTTACAACAGGGGGAAAAAAAAATCCACAAATTATTGCCTAAATAAATAATCCTCTGAATTTTCTTCCTCCAGTTAATTTTTGTTTTTAAGCAATATTTTTCCCCATTGCAGTGTCTCTTTACAAGTGTGGCTCATGTAGCTGTGTATCTTCTCTCTCTAAGCAGTTATTTAATAATAATTCAATCACTGTCTCAAATATTTTTTATATTTTCCCTGAGCATTCATGTGAGCTTGCTTTCAGTAATTAAGTTAGGCAGGCTGATTGCCTTTGAAGAGATCTCCTTCATAATCGTGGATGTCTTAGGCTTAAATACCATAACAAAAGCCAAAATTGACAAATGGATCTAATTAAACTAAAGAGCTTCTGCACAGCAAAAGAAACTACCATCAGAGTGAACAGGCAACCTATAGAATGGGAGAAAATTTTTGCAATCTACTCATCTGACAAAGGGCTAATATCCAGAACCAATAAAGAA
>NW_012105209.1:1776713-1786343 GCF_000951045.1 Mandrillus leucophaeus | reverse complement strand
GTTTTTAGGGACATGGATGCAGCTGGAAACCATCATTCTCAGCAAACTATTGCAAGAACAGAAAACCAAATACCATATGTTCTCACTCATAGGTGGGAACTGAACAATGAGATCACGTGGACCCAGGAAAGGGAACATCACACACCTGGTCCTATTGTGGGGGGGGAGGGGGGAGGGGGGAGAGATAGCATTAGGAGATATACCTAATGTAAATGATGAGTAAATGGGTGCAGCACACCAGCATGGCACATGTATACATATGTAATAAACCTGCGCGTTGTGCACATGTACCCTAGAACTTAAAGTATAATTTAAAATAATTAAGATGTAATTTCTGGTTGTGTCCAATTCATCTTCATTAACCTTGTTTAAGTTCTTTGGGCTTTTGCTTGTATTTGAGGACCTCATTTCTTATCCTCTGAGGCTCTGACATTGAGTGTCTTGCTATAATCTAATTGCTAGAGGGAAAGATCTTTGCCATTGTTGGTCTTTATCTCAAATTGGCAGTTAAAAAAAAGTGAATGGGCATTTTGGCGCTTTCCTTTTCTATTTCCTCGGTGACAGCCACCTTGGGTTACACTTACAAGGGGAATTGTGTCAGAAAGTCTAATTTCTTTTTTGACTAATTTCTTTTAAGAGCAGATTGGGTCTTTTTTTTTTTATTCCTCTCTGGCTTATCAGAATCCATCAAATGTGTCATAACTTTGTCAGTGCTTGTTTAGAGTTCTGTTTATGAGCACACAACTCCAAAGAGGTACTTTATCTTTATTAAACACGCGGTTATCTCAAAAATGTTTAACCTTTGCACCTGGCAATGCTCTTTCTCGCTTCACTTTGTCTTTAGTTGTTATCTTCTGATTCATAGGTGTGTATTTGTGGGTGTACACGTATATTTCTGTATGTGTGTTTCTTTTTCATCTTAAATTATTTAGTCTCTACTAAGCACATTAGTCATTATCATTACTAAATTAAATCAGCAGGAGGCCATTAGCTTGCCGCTGTCTTGTACTTTGCGTTTCTATGTAACAAGTTACAACCTCACTGAGTAGGTAAACAAACTGAAACCTAACTTAGAAGTACATTTTTTGTAACAAATAGTTGGTTTTCAGCAAATCCGTAACATCTGAGCTCAGCCATTCAAAGGCAACCCAACTGATTAGACCATGCTCAAATAAAGCAAATGCCTTATCACACCATGTTCCAATAAGGCAGAAACCTAGCTGTAGCCAATCAGGTGATTTCTGTATTTAGCTTCTGTGTTGGTCTTATAAAAGCTAACTACTCGCATTGCTGGGTGGAGCTCTCTAAACCCCTTTTGGTTCTGAGTTCTGCCCTATACGTGAATTGCCCTTTGCTTAAATAAGCTCTGTTTAATTAAAGTTTTGTTTTTAGCATCATTTAAATATCTGACTTTATTAAAAACTATTTTAAAGACTTTTTCTATCTCCTGCCATAAAAATATGGTAAGTAGTTTGCTTTAAAAAGAACTGTAAATGAACATTCTGGTTTCCTCTCACTAAATTAATATGCACCTCAGCAATAACAGTTTGTAAACAAGTAAGACAGTAGGCTGAAGACAGAGTCAAATGACCTTGCCCTTAAAAATGCTGAGCTATGGAACTGGCTTTCTCTATGCTTTGTTTCTCCATATCGTAACATATGTATAAGTAAAAGCACAGATTTAAAAACTAAATAGTGATAGACTGTGCTCTATTAGTTTAAATAAATGCAATTTACTTTTAGCATTATATTCAGAAAAATTCTTAAGCCTCAAAGTCTCCAATAACTTAATGTACTGAATTAGCTAACTATCCTAAGACACATCTGACAGACGTAATGCCTTATTTAAAGATAGGTTCCCCAAACCTGCTGTTAGAACCTACACATACATGGAAAACTGATAATCACTCATCGTTCACACAGTTTTACTCTTCAGGTAGTCCTTTGCTGTTGGTCAGCTTTAGGCCAGAGTCTAACAGGAAACTGTATGGGGCACCAGGTTCACCATCTCTTAAGCTGCCATTGTTCTCTTCTTTTCTGAAGGTTGTATTGAGTCAGGCTTTCCCTATGCCAAGATGGTAACATGAATACTTTTATTGTGCTGTTCTTCAGGTTTTTTCTGACTCAGCATTTCTCTCTGGCTTTGTTATGTACATAAGGATTCCAGGGAGGAAAGCTAATTGTGTGAGGGTCTTTTATAGTAGGTTAGTCAAAGGAGTAGTGCATACCTTAACACTGTCAACCACTGTCCTTTCAAAAAATGAAATAATACTGCAGCTTTGGGATTTGGGGGATTTCCATATCTATCTTGTAGAAAACTCTCCTTGCACACATTAATACTTGCCAGATATAATTATGGCTCCACCTCCACTTTGCAAATGCTCCCTTTTTACGCATTTCACCTGAGGTGGGATCAATTAGCAGTGTACGATGGGAATATCAAACACCAATCATAGATATTCACTATCTGAATAGTTATTGGGGATGTAAGCTGTAAACATAAATATGCCATCTTGAAGAAGTCCATGTCATATACCAGTATTAATCTGACCCACCTTAACTCAGAATGGTAATGAAAGGTGAAGCCAGCTGGGCTTCTGGGTCGCGTGGGGGCTTGGAGAACTTTTCTGTCTAGCTAAAGGATTGTAAACACACCCATTAGCACTCTGTAAAAGCAGACCAATCAGCACTCTGTAAAATGGACCAATCAGGATGTGGGCGGGGCCAAATAAGGGAATAAAAGCTGGCCAAGGAAGCCAGCAGGGCAACCTGCTCTGATGCCTTTCCGCAGTGTGGGAGTTTTGTTCTTTTGCTCTTCACAATAAGTATTGCTGCTGCTCACTCTCCGGGTCCGCAATACCTTTACGAGCTGTAACACTCACCAGGAGAGTCTGTGGCTTCACTCCTGAAGTCAGTGAGACCACGAACCCACCAGGAGGAACAAACAACTCTGGAGGCACCACCTTTAAGAGCTGTAACACTCACTGTGAAGGTCTGCAGCTTCGCTCCTGAAGTCAGCAAGACCATGAAGCCACCGGAAGGAAGAAACTCCAGACACATCTGAAGGGACAAACTCCAGAAACACCATCTTTAAGAACTGTAACACTCACCGCGAGGGTCGGTGGGTTCATTCTTGAAGTCAGCGAGACAAAGAACCCACTGGAAGGAACCAATTCCAGACACAGTAAGATGGCTGCCCATAGATGCCTGGACTTTTGCTGCACAACCATAGCAGTTTCTGCAAGAAGCGAGTATTCCAGGTAGAACAGTCCCTCAGAGGCATGTGCCATTTGTTAACTGTGCTGCTGGGGCAGGATATGCGTGCTTAGTTATTTATTATTATTTTTTTAAAAAAGCATTTTTGGGAATAGAAGGCAGCTGTGTTTTTTTGAAGTGGTGTAAGGAGGACTGATTTTTACATGCCCCATTAATGCTTTCGCCATCAGATCATTTGTGTACAGAGATTGTAGACTGCTTCAGAAAGGGTTCATAATGTATACTCCAAACATAAATTTCGTTGTCTGTGTCATCAAACTCTTTCCTCTTCAGCCCATGGGGGCAGCATGCAGTGCAGTGCACTTCACCCTGGTACCTTCAATGCAGAACGCCAAGAGCATCTCCCATAGCAATGCCAGCCCAATTCTTTCCATGCCCTGTGCCAACCCTATCCTTGTCTGTATTTTCTAGGCACAATATTGATAGCAGATTAACAGACAGTCTTATTTTTCAGGGTATCAGGTTTGCCTTGCTTCTGTATTGAGCTCTAAGGGACCTACAGAAGAAGGACATTCAGAGTAGCCATGCATTTTTACTGCCCTGCTCAGTTGCCATCTGCTGTAGCTGGCAGAATCTGGGTTATTGATCCTAAACATATATCCCTTCTTTCTATGGCTAAACAGTTCTGAGTGTTTTGTGACCAGAGATTTCTGAGCCAGTTTTTAGCTTTAGTTAAATACAGACACATTTTCATTTTCATTTGGATGGATATTCAAGAAGCTGATCAGTATTGCTCTCTGGTTTTCAACATAGCCAAAGCTTAATCGAAAGTCGAAAGTGCTCAGGTAATTCAGCCTTGCACTTTGAGTGCCATAATACTCTTAGGGACTGGGTCCCTAAAGTGATCTTTTTCTAAAGGTAGGATCTGCCTCGTTTGGGGCAAGATTTGCTGCTATAGCACCTGAGTAATGGACCCACTCCAAAATTCTAGTATCTTTCTTTACAACTTTCTATCCCCAGAAAATACCTCCATTTTCAAGGAGTTTATTGCTTCTTTCAGAAGCTGAAGGTATTTTTGCAACAAATTGTCTTAAAACATTAGACTATATCTGAGTTTATAGTCAAGCTTAGGATATTATAATATTACCACATTTGCTACCAAATGCCCTTCCCTTTTCAGGAAAATGTTCTCTCTCAGAAGTTCAGAGCCTGATAAAAAGGACCTTCAAAATAACCTTCTGTGATATGTTTGCTCTCTCTTCTTTTTGAAACTTCTGCCACTCGGTTTCTATCTATCTAGGAGTGTTTGTAAACATTTGCAAAATCTCTCCTTAAATGGAGACTCAGTGTTGCCCACTGTTGTTTTTCTTATTATTGTTGTTATTCTTAAAGTTAAAAATGATTATTATCATTTTTCATCTGTCTATGCTATTTTTCTCTACGGAGTCTTGGCTATGATTTAAAAACCAATAAGCTTGATTTATTGGAGTTTTGAATAGTCTGTACATAGTGCAGCCATGATCTATAAAAACATTTTTAGTAATCTTGAGTAAGATCTCAATTAGTAGCAAGTATAAAATTCTCCATAATCTTTGAGGACAAGAGAGGAAATATAGTTTGTTTTCTTCTAAATTAATTTAAATTCGTCTGTAAAACCCCATTTGCTAAAATGGTGAAATAAGTCAAATCTCAATTTTACTTTTGGAAATGCTTTTTCACAGTCTACACTTCATAATAATATGGGAGTTGGAGGCATCTAGCCGAGAATTTATAAAACAAATGAGAGACTTGTTAGTCCTTGGTTTTGTCTTGTTCCATCTGTTGCTTGATGCTACTGTCGAGGCTGATTCCTTGCCATCATCTGGGCACTAATCCCTGGGTAGAATCACAAACACTGCTTAAGGTAGTGCTTTCTCTTGCCCAATGACTGGGCTGTGGAGAATTTCATTGATTCTCAAACTTCAGTGCTTAATTACTGGTTACAGTTAACATACCTACAATTGGTGACTAAATATAAAAAAAAGGTTTAGGTCTCTACTATTCATAGCAACCTTCAAATTTCCCAAACTCATCTTTTCCTTCAGGGTTAAATCTCCTTTTGCTTCTGAACTCCGAGAATCAGGCTCTTTCACTTTCTTCTCTATAGGAAAGGACCCTAGTCTTAAACAATAGAGCAGAGGTCTCCTTTGGGTGACTGGCAACTTCTGTTTCTCACTTGCAATCCAAAAGCTAATAACAATGTCCAAAGGAGAGAACCTTGAGTTTTTACCATATATAAGGGAAAAAGTATCCCTTACTCTTTTGCATTTTGTTCAGTGACAAGAAGTGAATATTAAAAATTTAGTGCATTTTCCTACCAAAGTATTAATTCACTGTACTTGTTTTCATGAAGACACATAGTATCATACTACACCATCTTCACCCTTCTCACCATTGCATTTCTGGACTGTGGAGTACATTGTAGGCATTAGCAAATACTTAGGTTGAATGTTGGACTTTTCTTTAGACTACTTTTATCTTATACATAGCCAAATCTGCAGTGAAGGAACAAGTCTACATTTAGGAAGAAGCTACAGTTACAGATTTCCTATCTTTGGTCCTAGTTTAATATGTAAACATTCTTCATTTATAAATACTTCATCTATTTTTAGACACTATAGAATTAATAACATTAAATACGATAGACAAAAACCCTTCCTTCATGGAATTTACATACAAGTGGGGCAGTCAGGACATAGATACTAATCAGAATAAATAAATAAATTACATAGTATGACAGGTGGTGGTAAGTGCTACGGAGAAAACTAAAGCAGAGTTGAGGGAGATAAAATGAAAAAAAGGAAGCTGAATTCTTTTTTTTTTTTTTTTTGAGATAAGAGTCTCTGTCACCCAAGCAGGAGTGCAGTGGCGCGATGCTGGCTGATTGCAACTTCTGCCTCCTGGGTTCAAGCGATTCTTCTGCCTCAGCCTCCTGAGTAGCTGGGATAACAGGTATACAACACCACGCCTGGCTATTTTTTTTTTTTTTTTTTTTTTTTTTTTTTTTTGAGATAAGAGTCTCTGTCACCCAAGCAGGAGTGCAGTGGCGCGATGCTGGCTGATTGCAACTTCTGCCTCCTGGGTTCAAGCGATTCTTCTGCCTCAGCCTCCTGAGTAGCTGGGATAACAGGTATACAACACCACGCCTGGCTATTTTTTTTTTTTTTTTTGTATTTTCAGTAGAGATGGGGTTTCGCGTGTTGGCCAGGCTGTTCTCGGACTCCTAACTTTAAGTGATCCGTCCGCCTCCGCCAACCAAAGTGCTGGGATTACAGGTGTGAGCCACTGCGCCCGGCTGGAAGCTGAAATTTTTAAAGGAAGGCACAGGAGTACCTTAGTTATTGGAAGGAAGTCATTTGAGCGAAAATCTTCAGAAAGTGAGGGAATGAGCCATGTGTAAAATTCCTAGTTACAGGGAAAATAAAATACTGAGCCACGAGGCAGAAGCATGCCTGCTTGTTTGAAACATAGAAAAGAGACTTGTTCGATTGGAACAGATGAATTGAAGAAGACAGCGATAGGAGGCCACGGTCAGAGGTTAAAATGGGCTGGATTAGGTAGAGGCCTGCAGGTCAGATAAGGACACTGGCTTCTTATCTCAGTGAAACAATAAGCCATCATATGATTTGGGAAAAAGAGAGACATGATTTGATTTAAGTTTTAAAAGCATCACTCTGGTTGCTCTGCTGAGAATAGAGTGTTTGAGTTGAGAAGCAGGGCAGAAGCATGGGATCTGTTAGGAGGCTGCTGAAACAAGCCGAGTAATTGATGATGGCAGCTTGTACCTGGGGTGTATCTGAGCAGGTTGTGAAAAATGGTAAAATCCTGGATCTGTTTTGAAAGTACAGCCAAGAGAAACCTAAAGCTTTAATAAACAAATTCAAGTGAGTGGATTCATACTCTCCTCTCACTGTTTTGCATTCTTAATTATACTTCCCCTGTATTTCTCAATGAAAGCATGAGAATAGAAATGACTGATTAAGGTGGGTCTGTGAATTAGCTGTTAAAATGCCTGTATCGAAGAGTTATGTGATATCCAAGTCAGTAATGGTTTACTCAGGAAGAATAGAAAGTTAAGTCTTTCACTGAATTCTTGGTTTACTGTACCATTTAAATATCATTGTGAGTTGTACAACATCGCAACACAAGCGTTAGTGGTGGATGAATGCTTGTGGAGCTGCAGCACAGCATGAATTCTTCCGGACACCTATTGGGTTATATACTGCAGTATCCATAAAAGAATTCCAGCTAGTCCAGTCATTACTCTCGAGAATGAGAAAACACCTACTCCCCTTAAAATAATAATAAAGAACAGTGGGATCCGAAGTCCCATTAAGAAGATCACATGCAGGACGTTGCTTTACTAATTTGCAGAAGAGAAAACATGCTTCAGTGAAATTTGTCAGAGGAATGCCACATGGGGCTTTTCCCCATATCATGAGAAATTAATAGACAATCAAAGAAAACCAGAAGGCTCCCATTTTTGTTTTTTTGTAGATTCAGAACTAGGCACTCATTTATTTTTGTAGTTTTCTCTTAATAGTCCAGTAGTTTCTGCTATGCAGTAATTTCATTAAAGCTTTGATCATACCACTAATATGAACTCAAGCTTTCTGCAAAGGCTTCATTGCCCTAAAGAGTCAGTAATTGGCCAAATGGCTTGTAGAGTTTTGCTTGGATTCATTGCAGTATAAGTAAAAATTAATTACCCCCACAATTTCTACAATACCATAATATAAGGGTGTCAAAACTTGTCTTTCTAAATGGCATTTCTTAGTATCACACCGGATATAGGGTTGGCTATAAATGTGATTTGTGGAAACCATTAATGAAGTACTAGACCTAATTGACTTCTTTTAGCTTTATGACAACATAAAAATGTTCTGCACTAGTGACGATAATTCTTTTGACGTTCTCCGGTTGGAAATCCATAGCTGTTTATTTTTCCAGTGAGGCAAGACTTCAAGTTTCTTAGAATTTGAAATGCAGTTGTACCTAAGGAACAATATAGCAGACATGACTATTTTGATTTTTGTAATTATTACCATCATTATCTTTATCTTCTCTGCCTGCTGAGCTCTTGGTATATTTGTATCACTCTATTAAGCCTTGCTGTGTAAACTGTGCACCAGGAATGAAGCATAGCAAATGGTTGGTGCACACTATTGAATGTTTAACCACTGACAAAGCTGATCTACTACAAGAGTTTTAGTATCGGCAGGCCTGTGTTTTCTTCATAAATATGAATGATCTAAGACTCTAAGCAAGATTGATTATTCTACCTTTAACGCTTTGCTTTGTTTATTAATTCTATACTGTCTGAAAATGGATAAAATATTTATAAATGAAGATTGTTTTACATATTAAACTAGGACCAAAATTAGATACTGTGTAACAATCCTCTGTCTTTTGACCATTCTTTTCATGCTCTTTTATGAAACATTGCTAATTAACCAGGCACGGTGGTATGTGTGTGTAGTGTAGCTACTTGGGAGGCTGAGGTGAGAGGTGGGAGGAATCACTTGAGCCCAGGAGTTTGAGGCTGTATTGCCCTATACTTGCTCCTGTGAATAGCTACTGTACTTCAGCCTAGGCAACATACCGACACCCCTTTTCTAAACACACACACATATACACACACACACACACACACACTCATACATACTCCAGAGCAAAAACACTGCTAACAAAGGCAGTTGTTTGTTGGTAGAGGTGAAAAGGCAAAGCTATATTTAAAAGAAACACTGTGAAAGTAGCAGTAAAATATGGTACTGGATTAAGTGACAACAGAAACAGAGTCAAGTGGGGAGACATTTCCTGGCTTTGTTTGGGCTTTGTTTCTTCTCTACTTTTCCCATTCCTTGTACTTTTAGTCAAACTGTCAGTAATAAGATGCTTCCTCTTTCTGGTGCAGGTAATCCAGACTTGGGCAATCTGTATGGCAAACAGTAAGTGCCCACGTAATGGGCTTGTGATCTAAGCAAGTGTATTCATTCTCTACTGCTGCTGTAACAAATTACAGAAGTTTCACAGCTTGTGTTTAACACAAATTTAGCTACACAAAATTATTATTTTACAATTCTGTAGGTGACAAATCCAATATTAGTCTCATTCGGCTAAAATTAAGGTGTTCTCTTATGAAGACTAGGGGAGAGTCTGTTTCTTTCTCATTCAGATCTTAACAGAAGTCCATTTCATCTGATTGTAACATTGAACTCTCTGTTCCCTTGCTAGCTGTCGGTTGAGAGCTGCCCTTAGCTCAACATACCTCTTTCTAGTATTTGCACATAGCACCCTGTAACTCAGAATGAGCAAAGGGACATCATATCTTTCTCATGCTGTCATCCCTTTGATCCACTTATTTATCTTCCTCTT
>NW_012105209.1:1773131-1775648 GCF_000951045.1 Mandrillus leucophaeus | reverse complement strand
AACTGGCTGAATTGAGCCGGGATTATGAACAATGAGGATGCCATCCTGCTGCTCTCAGTTTGGAAACTTTGCTTCTTTGGATTGACAGTCATCTGTCATATTTTGAAATTAGACTTACAGAGACCAGAGATCTGAAGTATATGTTACAAAAACCTCAAGCTGCTAGCATGTTTGGGCAAATTCCACAAATTCCACTAGTGAAAGTTTGGGTAAGTTCCACTAAGAAATAAACAAGCTTTAGTACAATTGAGCCACTTGAAAGAAGAGTGAAGAAGTGGCCTGGTGCAGTGGCTCACACCTGTAATCCCAGCACTTTGGGAGGCTGAGGCAGGCGGATTACTTGAGGCCAGGAATTCCAGACCAGCCTGGCCAACATGGAGAAACCGCATCTCTACTAAAAATAGAAAAATTAGCCAGGTGTGGTGTGGTGGTGCACTCCTGTAGTCCCAGCTACTCAGGAGGCTGAGGCATGAGAATCGCTTAAACCTGGGAGGAGGAGGCTGCATTGAACCAAGATCATGCCAGTGCACTCCAGCCTGGGTGACAGAACAAGACTATCTCAAAACAAACAAACAAACAAACAAACAAACAGAGTGACGAAGCATTTAACTTTTATAAAGAGAAGCCTTATCTGCAAGTGACCAGTGATTTCAGACTACTGCAGGTCATATATCACAAGCCCCCCAAAATTCACAAAATTTAAATTCTCTCTAGCACTCAGAAGCTGATGCAAATAAATAGAAAATGGAAACCACAATAGGAAATAAGAATGGGACTCAGAAAGAGCTAAATAAATTAAAGAATCTTTCGCAAAGACTTCTGCTCCTACCTTCTTCTGTGTACTCATTGCATGGTACAGTTTATAATCACTCTCATGATAAAGCACCATTCACTAGGATGCAATTTGGAACAAAGGAGCAGATTGTGTCTGCCTCAACACAGCAACATTTTGTGGAAAGTCAAGATAGAAATAGTTATCCTAAAACCTAGGATTATGAGCAGAAGGTTATGGCTTCTTGCTAAGGTCAGGATCCTCCAAGATTTATGGTTTTAATTATTAGCTAATGTCATTGCAAGAAATTCAACAGACTGATGGGCTGACATGCTTTTAATAGAGTCAGAATACAGAGAAATCCTTATTTGGGAGAACAAGAGCCTATGAAAGTTCAACATATAAGGTATATAAGGTAATTCTTAGGGCCCCATAGCCATGGCAATGACAGGGAACAGAACAACCCCATACTCCCTAGATGACCACTGATGGAAATTCAGAGGGTGCAAAAAATAAACCAAAAGCTCTTGTAAGCCACTGAGATTTTCAGGTTATCTGTTACCATATAACAACCTACCACCACTTGATATCCTCTTTTATAATTTCCCTTTACTTTTGATTTCCAGATATCATTTAATCATAGGTTGATGCTCTTGGAAGAGAAATATCTGTTCTTTACTATTCAGGATGAAATGATTTTATTCTCATTTCCATATTTCCATGTGGAGAACTGTCATTAGAGTAAAACATACCTGGTTTTTCTGTCTCCTCCATCATGGGCTTCCTCCATTGGCAGAAGAACCAACTTAAGAAAATGAGATTAATTGAAGAAACTGAGCATGCAGGGCTTGTCTTCTTCCCTCTGTTCTCTATAGGATGTTTTTGATTTTGGAGAACATCTGTTTCGGTTGGTTCTTGGCCATATGGTAAGCTGAAAACAAGCCCTGTACCTGCCAGGGAAGGCCTGCTGCTGTCTGCCCCATCCTGGGACTCTGAATAATTCTGATTAATTCAGGAGAGAAGTAATAGCAAGTCCTTGACTCAGGGCTAAAGCTACATTTCCTAATTTGATTTTAATTAGCAATAATGTTTATTTTGATATCTATCTGACTCCTTTGTCTATCTCTCAGCTGAGCTCAAACTCAGGAGGGGAAAAATAAATTATACACATAAGTGATGCTAGGACTTTCGTTTGATGCAGTAATGGATGAGAGTTGGTGTTGTCACCCTTTAGTTGCTATTTCTTTTTGTTAGTGATAGTTTATTTTTATAAACAGTAATACTCTATATTTATAGGAAGGAATGCACATAGATGCTTGGCAGCTTAAGGTGGAATGTAGTGAGGAAACATGGGTTTTTGTAAACTAAGCATTTATTTTGTGGGGAATCTGATAAACCCCGTTCCATAAGTATAATGAGATTGTCAGTTAATGTTATATGTCCTCTCCCCTCACCAGGCATGGATCCTAAGATTGGCCAGAGATACTGTTCTGTGTCTTTGGCAATAGTGATTACTCCAAAATGTGAGCACTGGTCCAGGCAGACTGATAATAATTATGAAATAAACTCTATTTCCTTTTGTTAATATAAATAATGGAAATTAAGAACTACTGATGACCATCTTCAGTAGCTGCATAAATGAAATCCATCTGTAGTCAGAGCAAAGAATTCCAACACAGAGAGTGAAGTAGAGCTTAAAAATGGAGAAAGAGGGGGCGTGGTGGCTCATGCCTGTAATTCCAGCA
>NW_012105209.1:1743428-1772496 GCF_000951045.1 Mandrillus leucophaeus | reverse complement strand
TGTGGGAAGAAGTATAGTAATGAGAAAAATTCACCTTAAAGTAGCATTAAGTTAATTAGATCAAGAAAATCCATAGACAATAAGAAAAGTAGTATAGAAAAAGATGTCCTTGATACTTGATCTAGATGGTAGTGGACTTTATCCAGGTTGGCAAGAAAAATTGTCGCTGGGAAAACCTATACATGAAAAAAAGGCATAAAGAGATATGAGAAGATTAGAGTTGTTGGTTAGTGGTCCTGAAAGGAAGAATAAGGTTTGGGGGAGACACCAGGAAGTGCATACCTGAGGGTTAAACTCAAGAAAAATATGTTTACTGGAAAGATAAGTGTGAAAAAATGGATCAGAAGTTCAAGTAACAGTTATGTCTATGGTGATGAGAGGTTGGCTAAGAAAGGAATGGTAAAGAAAAAGAAGACAAGTGGCAAATAGCAGAATTATGAGTATATTTTATTCCTGAAATCTCTGTAAGCATTAAAAATTGATTGAATGTGTAATTAAAAAAATTTTTTTGGTAATTTACTCATTGTATTTTTGGAGTAAAGATGTTAATTATTTGCTGCCTGAGTAAAACAATTAAAATTCTGCAACTGGAACAAGTTCTTTTCATGTTGGACATGAATTATCACATTTTGTGTGTACTTGCAAGGCTCAAAGGATTTGCCAAAAGGAGACCTGCATATTTCTCTTATTTTCTTCTTCTGGTCAAAAATCAAAGATCATTCTTCTGAGCTTTTTTTTTTTTTCCTTTTCCAACTTAGCTTTACTATTAAAATAGCAAAAATCCTACCTTGTAGAATCTTTATTACATATTATTTGGTTATAATTTCTTTATTTTTTTTTGTATGTTAGAGTTTTGGCCTATTTCAGTTTATTCTGGTATTTTATATCCATTGAAGGGGCTGAGAAATTCATATTATTGAGGTAGCCATCAAAATGAGCTGTTCAATAGAATATTGATTTGACTTTTATTGTACACTAAAACACATCATGACACCTGTATAAATCATCACAACATATTCTTTGATCAGTGAAAAGAAGCAGTTATTGTTTTAAATGGATTCACTGTCCATTTAATAGTCTTAAAAACCTCTGTTAGTATCAGATGTTAAATTAAGAGAATACATTAATTCTCACTCCCCCAACTGAAGTGTGGTGCAGATTCAGTCAAAGCTTGATCTGATGCCTTGGTCAAACAACAAGATCCAAGCAATACCAAACAAAATTGTATCATATGTATTCACAAAATATCTAATAAATATTAAAACCTTATGTTTTGGTTATGAGACTAAACCTGAGTTTAAAGTATGACTTCCCATTATCAGCTGTATAATCTCAGACAAGTTACTTTGAGACACAGCTCCTTCATAAAATATAAGTAATACCTGTTTTCATATGGTTGTCTCAGAATTTAATGAGGTAATATAGGTCAGGTACTTTATACAGTTTCTGGTACTTTGAAAATGTCAGTAGTGATGATGATGGTGACAATGATAAAGGCATTATTACATAGGATCCAGGAAATGAGCCTTTGGTTTAGCACAGCAAACTCATGCTATACCTAGGAAAATTGCTTAATGATTATATATTGCTTAAATGTTTATGGTAAACATTCTCTTCTAGTTTTATCCTAATAAAGCTGTCCTGAAATCTTTTTCAAGTCAATTATTAGAAATATTTTTTGTATATAAATTAAATAAACAACAGGTATTGTCATTGTTCCCCAGTGGGAAGGGAAATAGGGCCTCATGCAACCACAAATTCCTGAAACTGTAGCCTCTTCAAATCTCTCTTAGTGGCTCAAAGCCTTGTGTGTGGGAGCTTCTTACAGTAACAAAAGCCATCTTCCATGTCCTTCCATAGTCTCACACCTATACTATTGCAAAAGTGTGCATCCTTGACTCCTGATTCTGCTGTGAGAGTCATGTAGAATTAATGTTGATGCTGCCATTAGATCTCGTCTACTCTTTGAGACATGTTATTTGCCCCTTTAGGCCCCAGATCTGAAATCACAATTCACTGTTCCCTTGGGTTCTCAGTTTCCTACAGAAGTTTCTGCGCATTTTTTCTTTCCTCAGGGCCTGGTGCAGTGCTTGACACATACTAGTGTGCTCATTGCATATGCATTGAATTAGCCCAACTTTTATTTTACTTACTCTTTGTTATAACCTTTACTCTAAATGTTCTTGGATGTTTCTGAAGTGAGATAGGCCTATTTTGAGTACAATTGCTCTCTGACATTTTCAAAGATGCTTCTTTTCCTACAGTTCCATGTGTCCTCAGTTATTTAGCTAGAAACATGGGTTTTTCCACCACACTAAATTCTTCCCTCATTTTTGTATATCAAGTTATTAATCAGCAAAAGTTCACTTTATGGAAGGCATATACTTCTCTTCCACATTGATATTGGTCTTGGTCATGTCACTTGCTTTGTTCAATGACATGTTAGAAAATGAAACATGGATGGGAACTTAAAGGGGCTTTCAAGGCTGGGCTTGTTGTCTTGAGCTCCTGATCTTTACCATGAGAAGAATATGACTCAGGTCACCGCTTGTCAAGTGAAGATGACAGACACATGGAGCCGATGTGGACCCAATTCACAGCTTGGAAACAAGCCCTCTATGTTCAGTTTAGAACAACCAAACTCCAGCTGACCTGTAGACTTGTGCATAAGAAATAAATGTGCAGTTATTCTATGTTAGTATGTTTCGGGGGTAATTCATTATGCTACATTATTGTAGCAATAACTGACTAGTCTATTTCATCTATGGAATTGGAAGGAATTTTGGAATTATTGGTTAATCTGAGGAATGACTGAGGAAAGGAAAAGTTTTAGTATTTTTTTTTTTATTAAACTTCTCGGATTCTTATGCATGTATAAGTACACAGGCCTACCATGTTGCCCCTTTGAAATATGATTTCACAATGTCTGAATTTGTCCGGCACTTATTTTAGGTTCATGCTCTGTAATGTCTGATGTGACAATGAATTACGCATTTACTACCTAACTTTTAGTGGTTTAGCAAATAAGGGTAGAATTATATTATTCAACAGCCACATGAAGTTACTGTGAGCCATTTATTGCACACAATTGCCTATTTTTTTAATAAACATATTCTTAGTTTACATCAGACCATGTTAAATTACATACTGAGGTGAGCTTGTTATTACTATTTTCACTGCATACACAATCTCCTATTTTGTGAATATGTAGAATACCACAGGTGGATTCTCTTTGCTCTTCTGTCCTCAGACTTGGAACTTTCTTCCTTCATATGGTCTACACAGTGCCACCATTTTCACAGAGGTGGGGGATGTCACTTTTTTAAAGTTATAACTAGGCATATCTATTAGTTCTTTTGAGTTGTACACACTGGAGAAATTCTTCCAGTTATTTTGAGGACTGTCTTTTCCAGGGTGTTGACTAACGCTTGTTTCTGAGTCTAATTTTGAGGATAATATCCTTTTTCCATTGAGGCAATTGCAGACTTGGGGGTGGGCAAGTCTTTCTTTCCCATTTACAATCTTCCTCCTTTGAGCATGTTGGAACTATTGTAATAGATTGTGTAAAAGTATTTGAAATTGTATGAAGTCTTTACTGAAGACCTGCCAATTTCAAAGAGGTTTAGAATATGGCATTAAATAGTTGAAGTTACAGAAAACATAATCCTTCACCCAGCCTTTCATGGAGGAAATATTAAAGGAATTAATATCTTCACAAATTGTATCTTCTCCTGATTGACCTCCAATTCTTTCTTTCTATTCTCCTCTCTTTAGTTTTTTGCATGACTGCAAATCTCCACCCACTTTTTTTTTTTTTTTTTTAAATTTATTCGACATTCTGGGATACGTGTACAGGACATGCAGGTTGTTCTATAGGTAAGCTTGTGCCATGGCGGTTTGCTGCGCTTATCAACCCATCACCTAGGTATTAAGCCCCACATGTATTAGCTATTTATCCTGATCCTCTCCCTCCCCAACTCCTCTGACAGGCCCCACTGTGTGTTGTTCCCCTCTCTGTGTCCATGGGTTCCCATTGTTCAGCTCCCACTTATAAGTGAGAACATGCATCCACCCACTTCTTTAGGGAGGGTTTTAGTTCCCTCCCAATACCTACTCTTTTCCCTATGTTTTCTTTTTTTCAAATTTAAGTCTCTCAATTTAAAATATTTTCCTTGGATTCCCACCTATTGTGGGCGATGCTCGTTAACCCAAGACCTGAGAAATTCAAAAGTGAGAAATCACCTAATAGAAATGAAAAAGAGTCGTTGAGAGAGAGTCTGTTATTTTTCATCTCTGCTGGATAGATAAGTGGGGTGGGATGGAGAAGATGAAAATTGGTTGGTATAAAGAGAAGTTATTTGTAGAAACAAAGTGGGAAGAATGTTCATAGATATCAAACTTTTCAACAATGTGAGAGAAGCTTTAGTTTCTAAAGGTCAGTAGAGTAGACCATTTTTTGTTTTATTTATTATTTTTTGGCCTGACATTTATTCAACCAGTTTCTAATGGAAAATTCCCCATTGTCAAGCACTGTGTTATGTATTCGAGCTATAAAAGTCATTGTATTTGGGCTGCAGAAGTCATCATGACAGACATAGTTGCTACTCTGTGGATTTACAATTCATAGATTTTGAGGCATATCTATGCCCAGACATGAGAAGACTATCATTTTGTATCTGAACAATCAGCTTGAAGCCAAAATATACATTTTATCTTATATTTGCTTCTTTGTTTTAGCACCCAGGCATTATAAATTCCGCACATTTTGAAATATGAACACATTTTTTCATGGTAAAAGATCATTACTTCCAAATGATGGAGGTGTCAAAATACAGTCTCCAAGAAGAAGGATAGACACTTACATCTCAGATTACTAATCTGTTGCTAATCCGCTTTGAAATCTTGCATAAATTTCTATTTTGTCATCTCTAAAATACTGAAAGTAATGCTGAGTCATATTTCATTGGAAGTGGGAGGAAGGATGCCTAAATGATTATAAAGTGTTCTGTAGATAGAAATTCATGTGTGTACCAGAGGTGATAATATTGTCCCATTAATCCTTCTTGTGACAAAGAAAATGCTGCTACTTAGGGAGATGACATGTGAGGGGAAAAACAGGAAGGGGATAGGATGGAAACAAGATAAAAGAACAAGATTAGAAAAGTGAATTAACCTCTTTATCCAAAGGAAAATAAATTCCTTCCATGAAGGCCAACTGTGTTGACTCTACCTCACTTTAAATAAAGTGTGAAGAAAAATGCCTTACATGGACACATACATTTTCAATTTATGTCAATTTTACCTGTATTTTTTGGTATGAGAACTCAGTGTTTCATTTAAGCAATATTTAGGCTTTTAATTCAAATAGCCCTTTCATACTAATTTATATACATTTACATAGGAATTTTAAAGGTAAAGGCAGTACTCTTATATTTCATTATTTGGAAAGGAAACTTCTGTCTAATGCCTCATTTAAGATTCAGTGGAATCTTTCTTGCTTCAGTAATTTTCCTATTAAATTACAACTACTAGTGCTAGTTCCTCACCCTAAAGGAAACCAATAAAATCACCCAAATTAATGAAGTTGTTTCCAACAGCAAACTCCTCATTATGGGGGTACTTCTAATTACTGTTAAAATGAACTGGAACGGAATGTCTCCAGAATGGGATGTCCCAGAGCTATAAACCAAAACTGTAAACAGCTGTGCAACTCCTAATCTATTCATTTCACCTTTGCAATTGCAGCACAATATCAACTAATTTTTTTAAATGTTGGTAGACAGGGACAAGAATGGATTTGGAAACAAAACAGCAAACACTGATAAGAATCTTCTTATGTTATTATAACAAAAGCATATTGGTTATAGTTTGTTTTGCATATAGGATTTATCCTCTCTCCTAGATGTTATCTTATTTACTCACACATTTATGTCTCTCTGCATTAATTATCAAGTTTAGATAGTTCTTCAGTCAAGACTACATTGAATAAGGATGGTGATACAGCTTATACAGCAGAAAACACTGTTGGTGCTCAAATAGTTTGTACAAGAGAATGACTATAGATCACTTAATTAAGGTGTGTATTGCTTTCCAATTTAATTTTATGCCTAAATCAATAAAAAGCTGAACTTCTATCTGAATCAGAAAGTAGACACTCTGTAGATAAACAATAAAGCATACTGCTTTTGTTGACTCTAATTCGTTCTTAGTATGGATTTAAAAACAGAAATGCATGCATCAATTTAGCTGATAAATTCAAATAACTGTAGAAATGAAATACACAGAAAACAAACTTGTGAAGCCTTGAAGAAGAAGCTATTATAGAGGAAGTTAGGAGAATCATAGTAGATTTGGAGACTGTATAAAGGCAATCTTAAAATTCAACCTCTGCTTTCTCCCAAGTAAAAGGAAAAGAAAAATGGCAGTGTGAATAATAACAATATTGATCAATAGTATTATTTTTACATTTCTTGTTTATAAATTACACAAATATATGAATTACATATAAAAACACCAGACTGATGGAAAGGAGATATGGCTTCTAGCTCTAGCTAGAAGAGAAGATTTCTCTTGCCTGAGAAGGACTGTGTATCTGATTCAACCCACTAACCTTGCTGAGTTTGTTTCTTTAACTATAAAACAGACATAGTAAAATGAATATATGATCTTCATGGTCTCCTCTAGGTCTCCTTGTCCCTTATGCTACTCTGTGACTTGGGGACACTCATACTGTACACAGGGGCCATTTGTGGAATAAGCAGCATTCAAGATCCATGAAATAATTTTTATTCCTTTTGTAAAAATCAGCAAGAAGATAGATGCATAATTATTTCAGTGTGAGGAATGTATGCTTTTATTTAATGATAAAAATGGCTAAACAATATGGTAGGTTTGTATTGTTTCAGTCTTGCTCAGCTGGAACTATTTTCCGACAGCTCCCTTTCCAGAACGTTTCTGGTCGGTATGGGCCACTAGACATTTTGGGAGAGGTTTGGCAGGTGGAAGTGAAGCACCAGCCATAAGCTGCATTGAGACTTATCTGCTGGCTTACCTTGTTGGCATGGGCAGCAGCTGGACCAAGCTCCTTCAGCTCCTGCTGGATCTCCTCTTTCAGCTCCTCTGATTTCTAGGCCAGGTCCATGGTTAGCAACATGATGAAAGATGCCAGCTTCCCGTGAAGATCAACCCATCATCGAAGTTGAAAACTTTGAGATCACAAGACCCCAACAGACATTCCAGTACATCTTTGTGGACTCCAAGACATCCTCACAGAGTGAGTTATTTATTCCCTTACTTAAGGTCTGTCTTTGCTTTCTTACTACCTTATATGTATACTTCAGACTCCTCCATCAAATATAGATGTATGAGCCTCACAGGCACTGTGTTACCAGCTTCCATAATTACATAAGGTCAAATCTCTCTTTAAATCTATAGATACATACACATATATACAGACATATATATATATAAAAGCTACCTATATACATATACCTATATGTATATAGGTAGGTAGATAGATCGATCAATCTGCTGCTTCTTTGGCTGATCTCTGACTGACGCAGATCTCAAAAGTTATTTTCCATGCTTCTTTGAGAAATAATTTGATGTCCTTTAACATATTTAAAGAATAAACTGGATGGAATTGGCAGTTGTTGCACTTTGTTGTCGTAAAATTTCTGGTGCAGTCATGTGAAAGAATAATCACATTCCAAGTAGACCCATAATATAGAAATAGTGCCAATAGTGATCCTTGAAAAAGGGGCATATGAGTATATAACGTAATTCTTTCAGTAATTACTAAAGCTGTTCATAAAAAGGAGGAATTACCTTGCCCTGGAGGTGTTTAGTCAGTAGACTCGAAAGGACTGACCGTGAGGGTATGTTCCCTAATTTCATGTATGTGTGTTTGTGTGTGTACACTCACATGTTTGGAAAATCTCCTTTGCTAGAGAATATTATTGCTCTTCCCCAACTGTCCCATCAGCTGAGAATCGCTACTCTAGTATGCCTTGAAACTCTTGTATGTAATCCATACAGTATATTAAGATCCAATTTATAGCTTCACGGAATATAGTTTTGGAATAGGTACATACTTATTTGATACTGAATTTATACTCTGGAAAACAAGCCTTTATTTTGTTGCAAATCATAACGTGTTGAAAAACAAAACATACAAAAAGGAGGAGAAGTTTACCATGGATTTTAAACCATGTTTAAAAATATGTATCAGAAGAACATAACAGAAAGCAATATTTGAAAATACAGGACATTATAAAAATGCATATATTGGCCTTTGTAGTTAGAATTTGGAGTATATATGACCAAGGTGAAACCTAGAAATTTATTTTTATTTCTAGATTTCAAATTTTTCTCCCTTCTCTCAATGGTCAAAATACTCCTTTTCTGAACATGAAATTAACACTTCACTCCCTAAATAATTTATTTGACAGAGCTGTGCTCATCTCTCTGTGCCCCACAAATCACCCTGGCTTCTTTGCATCATCACTGGTCATTCCTTTCCAATTAGTCCCTCTGCTTGACATTTAGGGACAATAAAATTGAGAATGCTTGTTCATGACTTGAACACACACTGTTTTTCCATCTTTCTTGCTGATAAATGTCTGTTTTAAATTTCATAGTCTATATGAAGGACAACTAAATATTGAAGGGATTTATTTGTGTGTGTGTATATGAGAAGAGAGGTGTGTTTCTAGATTTTAAAAATTTGAGTGTTAACCCTGAATGGGACAACACATAGAAAGCTCAAAAGGAACAGTATTAAGACTTTCCATCCAGAGATTTATTCCAAGTGCTGAGATTACATATGCTATCCTGAACTTATTTCTATGTTTAGGACACATGATACTATCCTATATGCTATATTCTGTTCTTATTCATTGCTAGGATTACTTAATTTTACGGTTAGTATTGTCGTTATCTATATACTTAAATTTTGATTCTTTTGAGAGTAATTTCTATGCTCTTTGAGCAGTTATGGCATGGTCAGAATTCTTTATCCATAGCACAGGTATCTGTAAGTTCAAAGTTATTTTTTTGTCTTTGATGTTTAGTCACTGTTCTTTGAGCAACGAAGTGTGTAGTTTTTAGCAGAATCTCTGGGGCCAAATGCATAAGCATAGGCTCCTATATATCCAAACGCTCTGAACAGAAACTGCTGTAAGGGTAAGAGGACTACCAGGTGAGATCTTCTTGGTCAATATCAAGACATTGTGAAAAAGTGCACAGCTAAACGCAATGCACTGGTTCACATCTCTCATATTTTCCATGACTCCTCAGTATGAATTCCTCTGCTCAGTTTGGGGGGGGGTGTTTTATGCAGAACCAATATGTTGATATTACAAATTATGACAACTGGTATCATGAATCGATCAGCTAGTTCATTTTTTGAAATAGCCAGAAAAGCATTAAATGGAATTAAAAAGAGCAGCATTATAAATTGTTCTGGGAAAGCTGTAATGCTGCATTTTCATCCCATGAAATAAGGTCCTAACTGCTAGAGTGGTTATAATAAGGTCTTATCAGTGTTTTTTGGTCTATTTTATTATTGCTTTCAGGCAGGCTATGAGCTTTATGAATTTTTAGGTTACCAGAGTAAATAGTTAGGGAAGGAAGAGTTTTTCTTTCCTTATTTGTATTTAGTGTATCTCCACACTTTAAACTTGACTTAAACTAAGAGAACTATACAAATGTTTTGGCATGGCTTTAAAGAAAGCACTCTATAATCAAGTTCAATACTCTCTTTCATATCTCATTCTTTTATAGTTCTTCCCCTTACAGGACTAGAAAATTCCCCAATGTGGCATATTCTTATAATTCAACACATTTTCTTAGCCTATTTTCTCTAACTCCAAGGCTTTCCCTTGTCCTTCTCTGACAGACAAATACCTCTGAGCCTTCCAGACCCAAATGACATCTTCCTTATGAGACCTTCCCCAACCCAGCCTACTCTCTCTAATACTAATCCCAACTCTATATGGTTTATAACAGAAAAGATGGCTGTAACATGTGTTATATTTATAAAGACTAATCATATCTGCAAATTGAACCTAAAAGATACCTAGATTTTAAAATTTTTAACACATTGAAGATTAAATTGTAAAAATCAAAGTAGCTCTGAACAATATTTTCTGTGCAAAAGGGGACCTTGGAGTGGGATTTTAATTAATGTCTGATTCTATTTACAAATTTAGTTTATGAAACTCATGGAAAGATTTTAAACCATGTTTATAAATTTAGTATGTTTTATTTGTCTTATAAATATGTCAATTGTTTAAAAATTGACATATTTATTTAGCTCTAATAAATTTTAAAATAGAAAAAAAAAAAGAAAAAAAAGAAACATGGCCCTAGTTTCGAGCCCAGAGGTATCATGGGTAATTTGCAAACAAAATAAAACAAAATACTTAAAATTCTTTAGTGTTCTAAGAAATTTTGTCTTATTTCCAAATATGAATCTTCACCAGAAAGAGTGCAGAATATGGTGTACTGATAGTTAATACATTACCACGTCTATTGGTTTTATCTGAAATATATCCAAATTTCATTTATTGCCTCTATCCCTACAGCAAAACATGAGTTCAAGCCACCATTATCTGTTATGTGGATATCTGTGGTGGTCTTTTAGATGAATTATCTGATTCATCACTTGTTTATCTCCAGTCTGTTCTCTGGAGCAGGGTTTGGTAAATTGAAGCCTGATAGCTAACTTTGGCTTGCTGCCTGTTTTCGTAAGCCCTCAGAGTAAGATTGGCTTTTGTACTTTCTATGGTTGCAATTTTTTTTTTTTTAAATCTTGAGACACTTGGAAATGGATGAAAATCAAATTTTGGTGTCCACAAATGAAGTTGTCTATTGTTCTGTTGTTTTCATCCCGGACTCTTTTTTTTTTTTTTTAATAACTGATAGAAATAAAGTTATCATAGAAAGCATCCTTTTGGTGAAATTACAAAGTTCCTATTTAGGTGTTGACTCACAGGTAGTTGAAAACACAAATTTTGCTTTCTGTGAATCTGTGAGAAACCATAAGTTGGGTGGTGGGGCTGGGGGTAGAAGTGATAGTTAAAAGAGTGAGAGATAGTTAAGAAAGTTGGAGGTAGAGTGATGGTGGCCTTGTCAAATTCTAAGTAAACTGGGACTTGACTTCTTAGCAGTAGGGTAAGAATTAAGAGAGTTTGACTGCACTGTCTGTAACAGCAGCAGTACAGATAGCCATTGTGCCCCAGGTCCATTCTTTTATTATCACTGTGAATAGAAAAGTCCCTGAAACTGCTATTGACTTTTACCCTCTAAAATTAGGAGTGGCCTGGGAGGAGTGGATTCAAAACAGTGACTATAAATAAATATGTTATTTTCTTTCTTTCTTTAAGTAAATTGATTTCATTGTGTTTTCAAGAAGGCAGGATTTTGGCAAAGACTGAGTAATTTAATGCATTTAATTTGAACTTGGGTTCAAAAAATTAGTTTTTATTTTCAACTCCATTATCTATGAGTTGACTTGGGCACCTGCTGGCAAGCATTTGCTAAATAAGCCATTTTAATTCAGAAACTAAATATATTCCTTAGATTCAACCTATTAGTGAAAATGTTTGTTAGTACTGCATTTTTTTTTAGCCTGAAAGTCTGCTCTATGAATGTATTCCATCATGGTAGATGATTTTGATAGAGATTTTTATCAAAGAAACTCTATTGTGAATAAAATAAGTAAAAATATGAGCTTTTCCTCTTAGACAAGATCTCATCTGACTATTTAGAGCCTACATCTAATAAAATATTCTTATATAAGCCACACACACACCCCCACATTTTTATGTATATATCTTTAATTCAGTAACTTTTCTTTGACATGTAACATCATCATTATAATTCAGCCTTTATTAAGTACCTGCACTTCCAGGTCATGAATTTGGAAGCTGGAGAATAAGTGCATAGTTTTAGAAAAGGACTTTTTCCTCATAGTACCGATTAGGTCATTTGGAATAAGACACGATCTTTTACTTTCTCTCCCTTGACAATTGCAATAAAATGTTAGTTTCTTCATGCTTATGTGAAATTATAATGAATATTAATAAAAATCCATATTTAGATGGAAAATTGACATAGAGCCCTGGAGAGAGTAATTATTTTTTTCATGACTATTATAGGCCAAATTTCCATGCTATAGCTTTAAATAAAAATTGTAAAGGAAGAATATATTAAGTCTTTATGATTGTCTTTTGGAGCCACTCTGAATTACTCTGGTTACCGAAGTGAACAAAAGTACATTGATCACTCGGTTCCTTCATTCACATCCAGTAATGAGAAAGATGAAAGTTGATAGGACATTGCCTGTGGTAGGACATAAAAGTTGGAGAAATGATCCTATCATTATACCATTGTTTCAAGAGAATATGGCTACACATTATTATTTTCTTATATACCATTTCCTTAGTCATTTTATTTCCTTAGTAAAGCATAGGCTATTTCATATTCAGATAATTTTATTGTCAGTTCACAGTATTTGGCTGATTTACAAAGTGTCATTAGACTTATTTAGTGATACACAACTCTGGAGAAGAGCTCGCTACCTTTTTAACAGAAAAAGAAGTGATTTTCCATCCTATGATGGACTGACAAATCAAGGCAAGTCTCTCCCAATACTTTTAGCCAAGAAGTTTGAATGGAATTGATTTAGAAATAAAAGTGATGTCTCAGACACATTGGACTATAATAAAAGATATATTAAAAGATGATTTACAGTTTTCAGAACTTTATCTAATGTTTGAAAAATTAGGCAGATAGCCTCTTTCCTAAGCTAGAGACAGTATGATTATTATTAAAAGTTACTCTTATTGAAAGTTATCTTGGCTAAGCTTGTGATATCACAGACTTCTCTATACTTAATATGATAAAGGCTATCCATGTAAAGGTAAAGGGAAGATTTTTCATGAGAACAGGAATGAAACAAGCATGTCAATCAGCACTTCTACTCAACATTTTACTAGAGGATTGGGGGTGGTACAGTAAGGCAAAGAAAAACTGTTGCTACAAAGATTGAAAAGGAAGAAATAAAATTCATTATTCAGACACTATGAATGCATACATAGTTAAAAATCTACAGATAAACTATTACAATTAATATATGAATATAGCAAATTTTCTGCACACAGATTTAATATCCAGAAGTTAATTTCCATTGTATATACTAGCACAAACAGTTGAAAGATAAAACAATGTGAGAAGTATGCAATAAACAGAAATGTGCTGGGGAGAAGGATATGGCAGGGTAATGAGATAGAGAATTGTTTGATACATCTTCTTGGATGGTGTATGCTTTATTCCTTTGTATTTTACTGAAAATTTTTTATTGTATCTTAATACCAGGAAGTAGTAGAAAAATTTTGAATTCCTGAAAAGGAGAAAGCAATTCATTTGGAAAAAGGAAAGGGATCACAAGGAGATAGCAGGCTTGGGAGGCTGGGAACATTAAAGAGCTTTCATACTTTCTTCATTAGTTGGTTGAAGGCAGACCCTACTAATTACAAGAACATCCAAAGTGGTAAGGAAGAACTCTGATTAGAACTTATTTAGAAAAGTCATACCAATATCTTAGGAATAGCTTCCAAGTTAAAATAAAGCAAAAATCCTCCTTTTCCTTCTTTAAGTGTTCTATATCAAAATGTATCAAAATGATTCCAGGCATACAGTTAGTGGAGCTCTACAAAAATATAGGAGATGTGCAGATAGATTGCCTTTTCTCACTAAAAAGCAACCAGGATATACCTAGAACCAAAAAAAAAAAAAAAAAAAGAAACCCAGCTTTCAAAATATGAGGATCCTGTTCAATTTTGTGTTTAAACATAAGATAATTTATTTCCTCTATCAAATTTTATTTTTTTCTACATGTATTATGTACACTTGAATTAAATGTGTAAATAGGATCATTTATGCTGTCCTGAATACAGTAATTGAAATTAAACTTATGCCAAATTACAATTTAGGATCACACTGAATCTCATAGAATTAACATTATGTTGAATTGTTTTTGGGCAGGCAAACATTTGCAGAGATACACACTTTGATCAGGCATGCCTCAGAAACCTTCAGGACTTGATACCAGTGTTAAAAAGATAATTTTGGAATATTTCTAAATCTTCTCTGAAATAACGACATCTTGGAAAAATATCTTTCATTAAAGTGGTAGTTGTTACACTATAACCGATTTAAAACCTGGTTTTCCATCCCTGACTTGTTCTCATGCTTGTTTCCTCCAGCCCAGACCTTATTTATTAGTGACAGACACCAATTTGGGTTTGTCATTCTTGATGGATATATTTCTTTTTACCCTTGTTATTTCTCTTGTTGACACCATCTTGATGCTTTGTAAAAGGCAGATGAAAATGCCGAATCTACTGTAATCCAATTTCATTACTGATTTTCTTAGAAAAACCTTATTTGGGAGAAGTATTATGGATATTTAAAAGTATATATAATAGACCCTGACACTGTAGGAACTTTCAATTCAATTTTGCAATCAAAAAATGACCTGGGTTTTTCAACTTTTGAATCAAAATAAGTATAGACATGTAAAATTTTACATCTGCCCAAGTTATACCATAAAGCCATGTGCTCCAATTATGTAATTTCATACATGAGAAAACATATATAAACTATACAAAAGCTTAATTTTAAATTCTAGCAGAGCTGCCAATTGAACTAGTAACTGATAATTTCAGGTTGTCCATTTAGAGTTGGGTAGAATCAACTAAAGGACGCTCCTTGCAGGAAGATAATTTTCTTCTTATTGAAGTGAAATCTCTGTACAAGACAATGATAAATGTACAATATGTAGAGTTTGACAAATGTATATGCTTATGTAACAAGCATTTCAGTCTAGGTAGAGCATTTCCATCCTGAAAATTTTCTAGTGTGCCATAGAAAATCACTATTCTGCCTTCTCTTAGTATACTTAAGTTTTACCTGCTCTTGTACTGCATAAATGAAATTATATAGTATCTACTCCTTTATGTCTGGATTTTTTGATCAATATATTGGGTTTGAAATTCATTTATGTTCTTAGTATTTCATTTGTTTATTCATATTCCTATTGATAAATATTTTCGGGTTTTTAATTTTTGGCAACATAAGATAAATGCCTTGCCTATAGAGTTGATGCATATTCAACAATACAAGAAAGTGCCAAACAGTTTTTCAAAGTGCCTTTGCCATTTTAATTTCTTATTTGCAACTAATCAGTCTCCACTTACTCCCTGTTCTTACCAATACTTGGTGTTGTGGGTCTTTTTGATTTTAGCTATAATAGTGAGTGTGAAATAGTATCATATTATAGTTTGAATTTTCCTGTCAATGAAGTTCAAGAACCTTTTAATGTTCTTATTAATAATTTGGATATTTTCCTTTGTCAGGTATCTGTTCAAATTTTTTCCCATTTAAAACATTGGCCTGTATTTTTATTATTGATCTATAGATTTTTTTTCCATATTCTGTCAGATACATGTATCTTAATGTTTTCTCCAAGTGTAAGGCTTACATTTTGACTTTTCTAATGGTGTATTTTGGTGAGCAGAAGTTTTAATTGCAATAAACTCAAATAAATAACTGATTCAAGCTTTTGGATCATCTCTCAGAAATCCCTGTTCACCAAATGCCATTGATATATTACCGTTTGGGATCTTAGAAAAGACTCCAAAATTAAACTTTTATATTTAGGTATATTTATTGGATAATACTGCACAAAACACATCTATCATACTTTATTTTGAAAGGACTTCTGTAAGGTAAATATTATTACTTTTTCCCTGAATAACTGATAGAATTAAACAGCAAAATATCAATTTCCTGGACTTGGTGTGTGTTTTTTTTTAGTTTTTATCTTAATAAATGCAATTTCCTTAGTATATGTATGGTTAATCAGATTTTATTTATTCTTGTTAATTTTGATAGTTTAATGTTTCCATGAATTTGTTTATTTCTTCTATATTTTGGCAGAATATGGTTCATAATACTTCTTCAATATCCTTTGTATCTGTAATGATGTTCTTCTCTAAATTCTTATTTTGCATTTTCTCTTTTTTTCTAGTTAGTCTTTTAGGGGTATATTGATTGCACCAATTTTTCTAAAAGAATGATTTTTGTTTTTTTCTTTGTTATGAATTTTCTATTTTATTGATCTCTGCTGTTATTTTCTTTTTTTTTACCCCCTTTATGTTTAATTTGTTTTTTTCTCACTTATTAATGTGGAAACACATTTTTAGACCTTTATGTTGAATAAAAAAGCATTGAAACTAAATTTATTTAAGTACTTCCTTAGGTGTGTTTCATAAATTTGATATGGTACATGTTCAGTATGTCAACAAATATTTTCCTAATGTTTCCTTTTTTAAATTTTTCTTATTTTATTTTATTTTTCCATAAGTTATTAGAGTGAAGGTGGTATTTGGTTACATGTAAGTTCTTTAGTGGTGATTTCTGAGATTTTGGTGCACCCATCACCCGAACAGTATATAGTGCAGCATATTTTCTTGCATTTGCCTTGGGGTTTTGGGTCACGAAATCCTTACCTAAGCCAAAGTCTAGAAGGGTTTTTCCAATGTTATCTTCCAGAATTTTTACAGTTTCAGGTCTTAGGTTTAAGTCCTTAATCCATGTTGAGCTTCAATAGATGCAGAAAAAGCATTTGACAAAATCCAGCATCCTTTATGATTAAAACGCTCAACAAAGTCGGCATACAAGGGACATACCTTAATATAATAAAAGCTGTCTATGACAAACCTACAGCCAACATAATACTGAATGGGGAAAAGTTGAAACCATTCCCTCCGAGAAGGGGAATAAGACAAGGATGCCCACTCTTACCTCTCTTCTTCAACATAGTACTGGAACTCCTAGCCAGAGCAATTGGACAAGAGGAAGAAATAAAGGGCATCCAAATTGGTAAAGAGGAAGTCATAACTGTTCTTGTTTGCTGACTATATGCTCGTTTACCTTGAAAACCCTAAGGACTACTCCAGAAAGCTCCTAGAACTGATACAAGAATTTGCAAAGTTTCTGGATACAAGATTAATATCCACAAAACAGTAGCTCTTCTATACACCAACAGTGAACAAGCAGACAATCAAATCAAGAGCTCAATCCCTTTTACAAAAGCCGCCAAAAAAATAAAAAATACTTAGAAATATACCTAACCAAGGAAGTGAAAGACCTCTATAAGGAAAACTACAGAAAACTGTTGAAATAAATCGTAGAAGACACAAACAAATGGAAACACATCCCATGCTCATGGATGGGTGGAATCAATATTGTGAAAATGACCATACTGCCAAAAGCAATCTACAAATTCAATGCAATCCCCATCAAAATACCACCATCATTCTTCACAGAGTTAGAAAAACAACTCTAAAATTCATATGGAACCAAAAAAGAGCCTGCATAGCCAAAGCAAGACTAAGCAAAAAGAACAAATCTGGAAGCATAACACTACCTGATTTCAAACTATACTGTAAGGCTATAGTCACCAAACAGTGTGGTAATGATATAAAAATAGGCACATAGACCAATGGAACAGATAGAGAACTCCTGAAATAAACCCAAATATTTTCCTAATTTTTAATTTCCTCTCTAAATATCTACTTAATATTATGTTGTTTAATGTTCTAATATTTGAAGCTTTCTAGGTATGTTATTTCTTTTTTTAAAAATTTTTTTAATTTATTTTTTATTTTATTTATTTATTTATTTATTTTTTATTATTATTATACTTTAAGTTCTAGGGTACATGTGCATAATGTGCAGGTTTGTTACATATCTATACTTGTGCCATGTTGCTGTGCTGCACCCATCAACTCATCAGCACCCATCTAATTTAATTCTGTAGTGTCAGAATTTTTTCCATAGATTTTTAATACTTCAAAATGTATTGATACATGTGTTATGGGTCAGAATACAGTCTTTCTTTGTGAATATGCCATGTTAACTTGAAAAGTAAAAGTTGTTTTACTGTTCTATATATGTCAATTCGATTAATTTGGTTAGTAATATATGAATCTTTGACATCCTTTTGATCCTTTTTTCTGCCTCTATCAACTGCTGATCGGGAGTGTTATAATCATGAACTTACAAATTTGGCAATCTCTTTTTTTATTTAAATCACATTTGCTTTATATATTTTGAAGCTCTGATGTATACATATGCAGGATTGTTATGTTTTGCTGATCAATTAACTCTTTTATCATTACGACATCTCTTTTAAAAAAAATCCCTGCAAGTACACCTTACTTAAGTTTATTTTTTTGATGTTAATATATGCTTACAAGCTTTCTAAAGATCTAATAATAGATGTTTTTCCATCGTTTTATCTTTTGTGTCCTTATATTTAAAGTGCAAGTTTTTTTGGACAGCATATAGTTAGGTCTTGATTATTGTATTCAGTCTATTTCTGCCTTTTGTGTTTATTTAATTATTGATAGTTTTATTTGTCATCATTCTATTTGTGTCAATTTTTCTTCTGCCTTTTATGCCTTCTTTGTTTTAATTGAATACTTTTAAATATTCTACCTCAATATGTTTATTACATTTTAACTTATACTCTTTTCCTCTTACCTTTTTAGTAATTACTCTAAATATTATAACATGCACTCTTTTAAAAATCAGAATCTATTTAGAGTTACTATTGTACCTCACCACTGAAAATATAAGAACATTGAGTAGCATAAATATATCTACTCCAACTAATAATATTTTTGTAATATACTTTATTTTTACATACACATGAACCCTATAGCACAATGTTATTTTTACTCTAAACAATCAATTTTCTTTTAAAAAATTAAGTAAAATAATATTGTCTTGAAATTACCCACATCTATAATTATTGGCACTGTTTTCTTTCTTTCAGATCTGAATTTCCATCCTGTGTCTTTCTCTTTCAGTCTGAAGACCTTCCTTTAGAATATCTTCTGATGAAAAGTGTTCTTAGCTTTTATTTATTTTCCTTAAAATATGCTATTTCATCTTTTTTTTTTTGAGGGATTTTTCATTGGAATTTAGGCTTCACAGTGTTTTTTCTCATTTTCTTTGTTGCTGTAAAGATGCAATTAATTTTATTCTAGCTTCCTTTCTTCCTCCTTAATGCGGAATTACTTGTTATTCTTGTGATTGTTCTCCTAATTGTAATATATACTTGTTCCCTTGCTTAAGCTGCTTTTACAGTTTACTCTGTTCTTTATCTTTGGTTTTCAGCAGTTTGTTTATGACCTGAATAAGGTGTGGTTTTCTGCTTGTAAGATTCCTAGATTATTGTATTTTCATCAAATTTGGGAAATTTTAGCAAGTACAACCTTGATTTTTTTTTTTTTTTTCCTGCTCCATACTAGCTTTTCTTTACTTTCAAGACTCCAGTTGTGGGTAATTAAACCACCTTTATTGTCTACAGTGACACTTTGTTCCTTTCATGTTTCTATCTTTTCCCCTCTCTTCTTCTGGTAGGATGATTTCTACTAATCTGCCTTCATATTTGTAGACCTTCTCTTCTGCCATCGTTAATCTATTATTAAAGCCATCTATTTTAAAGATTTAGATATTGTACTTTTCCACAATAGTTTCATTTGTTTCTTTTTATAGTTTCTATGATTCTGCTGACATTTCCCTCTTACTCACTAATTGGGCCTCTTTTGTCTCAGTTATTGGCTATGTTTACATACATCTTTTAAAGTTCTTAACTTCTAATTCCAACATCTTAGTCTTCTTAGTCTGTTTCTGTTGCTGCTATTCTTAGTAATTTGCCACTTCTCCTGCTTCTTAGATTGTGTAATTTTTATTGTATGCTGGACACTGTAGACTAAAATATCTGTGTCTACTTTATATTCTCTTCCTTTAAAAGTTACTGGGTTTTGCTGTGAAAGGCTGTTAAAATTATTGGTAGATTATCTTGATCCCAAAAGCTTTGTTTTATTCTTCATTAGACAATATATGTTTCAATTTTATCATTAATTCTAGGACATGGATCTTATTTGAGGGCAGCAGTTCTCAAACATCTTAATGTTAGGATCCCTTTACCCTCTTAAAATTTACTGAGCACTTGACAGAGCTTTTTTATGCAAGTTATCTCTACCAATATGTATTATACTAGAAATTAAAACTGAGAAATTTGGAAATACTTCATTACAAACATATTAAACATAACAGCAATAAATGCATTAAATGTTAACAAATATTTTAATGAAAAGTAACTATATTTTCCAAAGCAAGAATTTAGTGGGGAAAGTAGCATTAGTTTTTCTTTTTTTTGAAAACTAATGTAATATCTGACTGTATGGAAAACAGTGGTCTATCTAGTTTTGCAATCAATTTGTTGCCTTGGTTATCATATGTGAAAAAAAAATCCAGACTCATACAGATATGTAGTTTGAAAAGTGATGAGAATTTTAATAGCTTTTTCATATAAATGAAGATATTTCCCTTTGATATCAACCAAAACATCACAAGTAGTAATTTCTTAGAAGTTGGTTATAAAATGGAATATGAAACCATATCAACACCTTTTGGTTTTCTGACATATTAAAATCCACTGGACTGTCTTGTAGTTTTAATAACTTTTTCCCCATACAGGATTTTGTAACACTGTGTATTGATAATTTGGTAAACATTGGTTCATCACTTATAAAGATCTT
Organism: Mandrillus leucophaeus; assembly: GCF_000951045.1. NCBI lineage: Eukaryota > Metazoa > Chordata > Mammalia > Primates > Cercopithecidae > Mandrillus > Mandrillus leucophaeus. The sequence goes on along the minus strand of NW_012105209.1, from coordinate 1,751,812 downwards.
CCAAAAGTTGATACATTTTATTATATAATATCAGAAATTTATATTCACCACTGTCATTAGAAAAATTATTAAGTATGGGAAGTTGTCATGCTTATGGAAGCAGATACAAGTTTTCCTAAATTATAATTTTTACTTGAAAGCTGAATATTTCTCATTGACTACAAATACTATCAGTTGTTTTCCTGAAGATACAGGCTTACTTTATAAAGTTCTGAGAAAACATCTACAAAATATCTAAATCTGAATAATCAACTATTTGGTTAATTCTTGCAAGCAAAAATGGTGTTCTTCAAAAACAACATTTAGGTGAACTTGCAGCTCAGATTATTGTCTGAATGCTTTTTCCTCAGATAGCTACTGTATTTTGGCATGTAGCAGAAGTGCTTTGTGCATGTACAAAGACTATTAATAAAATACATATACTTAACACCAAAATTTAATACAATTAAGAAATTATACTGCTTCATCAAGAATATTCTTATGTTGAACTGAAAAAATGTATATAGTGATAATAATAATTTTGTACTGTTACTTCATTGTATTAAGGAATATAATGCTATTAGCAGATTTTGGTGCTGAAGTTGATTTTTAAATTGTGGGAAGTTCTACTCACCTGTTATTCTCCTTCATCAGTGTAAATGTTAACATGGGAGAAAAGGGAATAATGTGTTAGTATTATAATGAAAATATTATAATGACTTTGTGTATCCCGCAAGCTTCTAGTGACCCATTAGAAGCTGGGGAACTCACGTTGAGAACAACAGTTCTCGAAAATGATCCTTAATCCTAAAATGTGGCCTTTTTGCCATCAACTGAATGCCTGGCGTGCTCAGAAAGCTCTTTTCACTTTGGCTGGAATTCTAACACTCCCCAGTGCTGTTGGGATTGTAAAATTTCTGTTCAGCTCCCACCTTTGCAGCAGTCATTCTTGTCACCACAGAGTCTCGCTAAATTCAATTCTTGATCTTGATGTGTGGTGAAACTACACATAAAATTCTGCCACCTATCCAAACTTTTTCCACTTTACAGCCCTAAATTCCAGCAACTTCATTAAATCTAGACTCTTATCTTTGCCTCTTCAGCTCAGTGAGACTGCAGTTCCTAGCATAGAAGTCCTATAAGTGGCAGAAAGCAAAAAGACTATGGTGATGGTAGTGGGACTGACACGTATTTTCTTTCTCTCAAGTATTAGAGTCAGAAGTTGCCTGCTATCCAGTGTTTGAAAACAGTTGCTTTATATTTTTTGTCCTGTTTCACAGTTAGTTGCTTGTAGCATGAGGTAAGTGCAGTAACTGGTATTGCCACGATGTGACCAGAATGGGAAGATCAGAATATATTTGGGGTGGGGGGTGTATTTAAAAAGTCATGTGACATATTTACTAATATATACACACACATACAGGAAAAGTTGCAAAACAAGTTGTGTGAAAGAAATTTCACACAACTTTTATTTGACAGACACGTTTGCTTACTTGACTGAAACATTTCAAAGGTGTATTTTCTACCTCATTACTACTTTCTGGCAATATAATTCATAATAATTGGTACTAACACAAGAACAGTGAAGAGCGAGCAATTTTCTTTGAATCTTGGTAAATTAAGCCAGCAGAAAAATGATCCATCTTACTAATCTACAAAAGAACAATGCTAATGACAAGTCTTAAATTTTCATGCAGTAGTAAAGCTAGGAAGTTGACAGTAGATTCTATTACTAAATCTGATATTAGGTACTAGAGTGGTAATACAAATTCTAGGACTAAGCTTAACATAGTATGTGTACAGGAGATGAGTAAGAAACATTTTAATAGTGTTTAGAGTATAGTTGTCCTTTCAGGCTTCAAGTGTTGAGTTGATTAATTACTTAACATGCTGTGCACAATAACCTAAGATACCTGTTAGATTACCTTAAATTTGAAGAACAAATATAGTAAGATTATTGTCTTTTGAAACTGAAAGTTCAAGTGCAAGTTAAAAAAACAACAGTGAATGATCATAGGTGGGAAGTTTATTCCTTAGCATAAATTAACGAAGTATCCACCATGTTCTGGGGGCTATGGAGGCAAGGGTATTTCAGAGAGAGTATCATTCCTTTTCCAGGAGTCTGGTAAGTAAGATGCATAAGCAAACAGATTACAAGAGAATGAGAAATGTTTTTTCAGAGGTTTGTATTAGGCATATTGAGAGTAAGACAAGATTATGTCTTTCTGAGCGGCTTACAAACAGCTCCAGAGAAGCAATGGCAATTGAATTGAACATTGAAAACTAAGTAGATTTAGAAGGTTAAAAGGTAATGAAGCGGTGACATTGTCTGGGGTAATAGCTGAGGTTCTTTGCTTCATGCCAAGAAAATTAAGGACATGGGCACACACAAGGAGTGAGTTTAAGAGAGGAAGTTTATTAAGCAAAAGAAAGAGAAAGGAAAACAGCTCTCTCTTGTGAGAGAGAGGCACGCCTGAATGGAATTCTGGCCTGCAGTGGAGTCACTGGATTTTATAGACAGGCTTGAAAGGTGGTGTCTGATTTTCATAGGGCCCACAGATTGGTTGGACCAGATGTGATGTTTAGTTAGCCCTTGGGGAAGCTGGCCACCCGCCCTAATCTTTTCATTATGCAAAGGGGCTTTCCACTTGACAGGTGCCCTGTTGTCTGCTCCTTACCACACCACGGTTGGAAAGGAAAAGGGAAGATGGAGTCACCATTTTGAACATGCCTAGTCCCAGGTAGCCTTTTCCTGTTGGGGCAACTGCTGGTATTCACCCATGCAAGCTTCTAGCTTGCTTGTGTATGTCTGCAGCTCAATTTTACAGGCTGCTCTTTGTTATAAAAGAAAATGATTTGAGGGCTGCTTTTCATTAAAAGGAAAACTGTACCAAGGACTCCCATACCCTCACTATCTGCCTAAATAATTTCTCTTTAACTCCTATATCACTAAGAAAAGATATTTCAATACTAGGGATGAAAGGAACAAAAGTGTGAAACCAAAAGGAATTCTTATTTGGGGAACTCTTAACAGACCAATGAGGATCATAGCTGGAGCACATCATAGGAGATGATACCAAAATGTTGGAATCAAATTGAAAGGGTCTTGCAGATCATGCTAAGGAGTTTAACTTAATTCTGTAGGCAGGGAGAGCCAAATATTGAAAGTGTCTGATGTGATTAGATTCCTTTATACCTTGCCTGCCAAGTAATACCTATTCATTGAATTATTCAGCAAATATTAATTAAACATTAACTGAGTATTAGGCATTACATTAGAAACGGGGGATAGAACAGTGATTAATCCAGTCATTGTCCTTCTCCTTCTAGAACTTATTATCTAGTAGAAGAGACAATTGAAGAATTACAATATAATGTGATAACGGCTAAGATACAGGGAGGGCTAGGTGCATTTTTAGCAAAAGATAAGAAAATCTGATGATGGCAAGGAGGGGAGGATGCAGGTTAGGGAAAATCTTTTGGGGAAAGTCATGTCTAGGTTGAAACAGTGGGATGAAGCTGTTAACTAGAATGGACAGATGGATGACAGCCTTGGTGCCAGAAAGAACTTGGAGCAAGGAAGTGAAAGATGATCTGAATGACCGGAGTATCTCTGAGTGATTTATGACATATGAGGTACAATGTTAGGAAGATTATTTTCTTCATGATAACAGTATCAGAAAGCTATAGAAGGGTGTTAAGCTTGAGAACAATTTAATTGTGTTAACATTTCAAAGGATCATTTTAGGTGGGAGGAACTGCCAGGAGATTGTTCAAAAGTCCACCAAGAGATGAAGATGGCCAAGCTAGGGTGGTGATGGAGATGGAGAGTAGACAGACTGAAGAAATATTTCATGTTGGAATAAGGGATTGGCATAAACTGAACAGGATTTTGGGGGTACAGGGTTCAGGGAAGGGAGAAGTATAGTAAAGGATAAATTTCAGAGTTATGCCTGAAATTACTAGTGTTAGTTACTAAGAGGCAAGGGTGTTTGCAATGGGATTGGATAGGAAGAAAGGGAAGAAAATAAATTCAGCTTTTAGTGCATCAAGATTGTGATTCACATAGGATATTAAAGAGAATTTTCAGTAAGCATTTGTCTAAATTCCTGGGGAGAATTTGGGCTGGATACATTTACCCTCCCCCAACCCCTCTCCACACACTTGAGATTTGTTTGCATGTAAATAAATTATGGAAATTCAGAGCAAGGCATATTTTGAGTTTATCCATATTCTAGGTGAAACAAACCTACCTTAGCTTTCATGCTGACTGGCAGGTCTGCTAATTTCCTTATCTCTACTTTCTCACTGATGACAAACATAATCTGTTTATGCTCAGTGATCTGAAGTAAACTGTGAATAAAAATGTTTTGGCATGTTAGCAGGGACAAACAAGTTGTGGGTATTAAACACACAGTAACAATAATCTGATCAATGGTTAGCAAAGTAGCAAAGTCATTTTATCATAATAAAAAGTATCTCTGCTTCTTCAGGTGTTGATGTCTTCTAATCAAGCTACTGCAATGAAGATATTTACCAAATTGCATCAGCTTCTCAGAGAAGTAAGATAAAGATTTATTAGGTAACAAATTTGTCAACATATGATCATGGCAGCTGTTCAGTATAGACCTCCTACTTTAAGGTCGTATTATTGGGAGACTGCCAAGCATCTCTAAAAGGAAAGAAACAGTGCTCCTGAATCCTATCCTTACACACACAGTGTGTCCTGATTGTTCCATGCGATTTGCATCTCTCCAGCTTCCAATCTGGTCTAGCTCCTGTATTTTCAAGTGACTCCATTTAACTGCTCCTGTAGCTTTTCATTTATTGCATGATATTGTAGAAATGGTATAAACAGATCTGAGTTTGGGCAAGTCAGCTTCCTTATCTGGAAGATGGAGATAGTATTCTCTTTGAGCATGTGTTGTGAGTTCAATAAAATAGGGTGAATGTAAAGTGCTATGTGTAAAATGTGTGTGTTGTATTTTATAGGCACTTGGCAAATATTTACATGCATTTGTGGTGACTACCGCCCTTGAAACTGTTTTCTTGGAATTCTGTTCTGTGAGCTGCTTCTATGAGAAACACAGATAGAAATATGTGTAGGTATTCTAGCCTGTTCTCTCTCCTCAGGAAGGAGCTAGGCACCAAGAAAAAAAAATGCTGTTACAGGTTTAGAAGGATCACCAAATCTAATATCTTTACAAAGCCATCCAGTAACATTTTTGTATGATTAACTCATTCCCCATTGATGCAGAAAGACCTGAATAGAATAAATAGTCTGAATGCATATATAATTGTTGTATTTTTCACAGTGAATTTAATATGCCTCAATGTCAATAATAACCAGATTTTTCAGTTGAAAACTGGGAAAACTATCAAAGTGACCCCAGAGCTTAGATTATGTGGCATTTGCTGTCTTTGACATGAAGAGATTAATAGAGAGCTTATTCTACTTCATCAATGTAGATGATAATCTGAAAAACCATCCTGTTTTATGAATAATTTTGTGTCAATTACTTCTAAATTAGGTCTATGTTCCCCCGTGAATTCTTAATTAGTATCATTGCTCCTATCTAATTTAAATTTAACATTTTTGTTTTCTTTGCACAAATTCTATTTTTGTAGGACTCTGAAATGCACTTTTTAAAAGGATGTTTTTCAATGAGTCCAGATGGTACCAATAATTATTTATTATCTTTAGCTTCCACCATTATCTGTCATCCAATCTGTGATATTATAAATCATGTTCAGTGCTCAGAGTTGCTGTAGCGATTCACTGGAAAAATGCTTGTGTAATAAGTTCAGAGGAATCTAACACATTATCGAGGTAGAACTACTTTCAAAGGTTTAATTAAAAGTCTAATGACTATACTAGCCTCATATTAGGGTTTTATGAGTAGTTGCGTATGACTGTAATCCTTTTTGCTTGTCTCTAATTCACTGAATAATATCCAACTATATTTCCATAGAACTTGTCAGAGTGTGAATTGAAGTTTTACCTGTTACCAGTGTGAAACTAGGAAAAGCCGTCAGCAGAAGTGATTTGCCGATTTAATAAATAAGACCCTTTGGTTAATTTTTACTTGAAGGGGATTAGAATGCTCTTTCTGATGGGGTGGGGGTGTCTCACTAGATTGTAATATTGAAGGAGAAGACATGACTGCTCTATTTTTATTGTTTACCACAGGACCAAACCCATGTAAATGCTCGGTACATGCAATTTATTTTCAGTCACTGGAATAATCTTCAAGCCCTTGCGTGCCAGTTAAAGCGTACTTACCCAAACTATTCCTTTCAAACAGAATTAATCTTGCTATTTGAGTGTTCCCTTACCATTTTGTGATGATCTGTGATATAATACTTATTGTATTTTTTATGATTTGTTTTCATTTATCTCTTTAAATGGTGATCTCATTGAGGACAAAGCCAAGACTTTTCTCATAAATCCTCATGTCAATAGTATCTAACAGAGTAGATTGCATATTTCATGTGCTCAACAAACATCTTTTGAATTAATTACTAATCAGTGTTTCTGAGAGCAGTTGATGTGTATGTATGTGCATGAGCCATAACTTGCTGTATTATTAGGACATAGCATTTTGGTGGTCAACTAAAACTATTTTTCTTTTCTTCCTTTTTTTTTTCCTCTCTTCTTTCTCCATTACAAATTGCTATTAAATTTGCTTCCACTAAAACACAGGATATAATTAATTTAAAAAATATAAATGCAGGCCTTTATATTGGGTCTTGATATTATACATTTATTTTGCTCAATGTTTCAGCCTATCAAAATATTAAAAAGTAAAATCCATCAAAATTACTTTTGAATGTTTGATTTAAAAGATATTGTATGTATTTACCCAAATTGTTCAGAAGCTGCTCAATTATGAGAGCAAAAACCAAGCCACTGGAGACTTCTCTTTAGTTCTAAACCAATTTATTAATCAACTTATTGATTATATTAAGTTATCGAACTGTGAATAAGCGTAATTGTACTATTATCCAGCTCAATTTCTATATGCTCCCCACAAGGATTTCATAAAAAAAAACTACAACCTTCTTAAAATTAAATTTTATATTACAGAGTACCAATGTCTAGTATCTCAATAGAAAACATTAAGTGACATCAATGGAAATAGTGGCATAAGAACTTTCAAAAAATTCTCTTATAAAAAGCAATGAGAACACTAGAAGAAATTAATAATAATCAATGTTTTAAGAAACCAAGGCTTATAATAATTTGTGAACATTTATTCAAGAAAAATGGGCTGGGTGGAGTGGCTTATGCCTGTAATCCCAGCACTTTCGGAGGCTGAGGCAGGTGGATCACTTGAGGTTAGGAGTTTGAGACCAGCCTGACAAACATGGTGAAACCCTCTCTCTACTAAAAATAGAAAAATTAGCCAGGCATGGTGGTGGGTGCCTGTAATCCCAGCTACTCAGAAGGCTGAGGCAGGAGAATCATAAGAACTGCTTGAACCTGGGAGGTGGAGGTTGCAGTGAGCCAAGATGGTGTCACTGTACTCCAGCCTGGGTGACAAAGCTAGGTTCCATCTCAAAAAAAAAAAAAAAAAAAAGGGGGGGGCACACTCCCAGTAAAAACATTTAAGTTTTGTGATGTTTCAACTTACCCTATCCCCATCTTCCTCTTCCCATCGGTGGTAGCCTTGAAAAACAACAGCCTTGTAATTATCTTGAAAACCAGCAGTCTAGCAGCCACTGGAGAATGGATTTGGGATTGGAATTCCTACGAAGCCCCATTTTTAACTGTTATTATTTGACCTGTCTGGCAGTTCCTTGGAAAATCCTACTCCCAATGCTTGTCTGTATTTGACCCATGTTAGAGCTTTTTCAGTATAAACACGCTTTTGCCCAGGGATATTTGTTGAAATAATTTGAGGCAATTGTTCCAGGTAGTGAAAAGATGTGTTGACCAAAACACTTTTAAAAAAAGTTTGTTGGACCCATCTATTAAAGCTTTGGAAAGATCTGACATTTTCCTGGGAATATAGAAGGGCCCTCACTTGCAGAGACATGTTCTTGCATAGGGGTATGTACATACTCATTAAAGACCCAAGAAGGCCCTAAACTCTCCACAAGTAAGAAGTAAAAGCTGCACATGTGCCACATTTTCCTTATACTATGCAGCCATAAAAAAGAATGGTTCATGTCCTTTGCAGGGACACAGATGAAGCTGGAAACCATCGTTCTCAGCAAACTAACACAGGAACAGAAAACCAAACACTGCATGTTCTCATTCATAAGTGGGAGTTGAACAATGAGAACATATGGGCACACGGAGGGGAACATTACACACTGGGGCCTGTCGGGGGTCAAGAGGAGTGATAGCATTACAAGAAATACCTAATGTAGATGACGGGTTGATGGGTGCAGCAAACCAC
>NW_012105209.1:1719214-1743193 GCF_000951045.1 Mandrillus leucophaeus | reverse complement strand
AAAAAAAAAAAAATAGGTAAAAGTTGACTGGGCATGGTGGCTCATGCCTGTAATCCCAGCACTTTGGGAGGTTGAGGCTGGCAGATCACCTGAGGTCAGGAGTTTGAGACCAGCCTGGCCAAGGGGTTGAAACCATGTCTCTACTAAAAATACAAACAAATGAGCCGGGCGTGGTGGCATGCACCTGTAATCCCAGCTACTTGGGAGGCTAAGGCAGGAGAATCATTTGAACCTGGGAGGCAGAGGTTGCAGTGAGCTGAGATCATGCCACTGCACTCCAGCCTGGGCGACAGAGCGAGATAAAAAAGCTAAGGCAGAGTGTTAAACTGATTGACTTGAGTGTTGAAGTCATGCCCCACCAGATACACAGAGAGCCCTTTGGTAAAAGCTGGGAACTTACTGGTTACAAGCATTTAAGGAAGTTTACGTTCAGTCAGTATTTGACCAGTACGCTGAGCAGAGACTTCCATAACCCCATGCTACAAAGAACATAGACTTAATAAACAGTTCAGGAAAGTCACTAAACAAACAGCAGTAACAGCAGCAGCAACAATAACATGAACAAATACCATTAAACACATATATTTAGACAGAAGAAAATTCTCAAAGCAATTGTGTAAACTTCCACCTTGAGATTTAGGAAAAAAAAAACAGACATTATAAGAAAACTACCGACCAATGACAGTTCTGAATATGGATTCACAAATCCTCAACAAAATACTAGCAACCTGAGTCCAGCAGCATACCAAAAGGATATCCACTGTGATAGGATACTAGCAGCTCGCTAAAGATGTCTACATTTGAATCCCTGGAACCTTCAAATATTTTAGGCTACCTGGTAAAGGACAATTAAGGTTGCAAATGGAATTCTGCTAATTGAAAAAAAAGCAACAAAAACCACACACCTTAAAACCTTAAACAGGAAGGGTATCTTGGATTATCCAGGTGAGCCTACTGTAATCACACAGGGACGGGAGTAAACAAGCGGAGGAATAAAGTAGAGGATCATGAGGGAAGGAGATCTCAAATGGCAGGACGTCGAAGCCTGTAGTGATAGTGAAGAGAAGACTTTTGCAATTTATCCCATGGTGGGAATCTGTCTAGCATCATGGATGTGTGAGAAGCGCCGGAAGAGTTTTGTGCCTCACGTGCTGTGATGTGCATGCCTCCTGTGCTCAAGCTGTCAGTCAACTCTTATTATCTACGCAGTGTTCAGACTGTAATACTTTGGAGATTAAAGGAACCAGTGTATGAGGCAAAGTAGCATGGAAAATAAGAATTTAGAAGGATAGGCTGGGTGCAGCGGCTCACGCCTGTAATCCCAACACTTCAGGAGGCCGAGGCAGGCAGATCAAGAGGTCAGGAGTTAGAGACCAGCCTGATCAACATGGTGAAACCCCGTCTCTACTAAAAATACAAAAATTAGCCTGGCATGGTGGTCCGTACCTATAATCCCAGCTACTCAGGAGGCTGAGGCAGGAGAATTGCTTGAACCTGGGAGGTGGAGGTTGCAGTGAGCCGCGATCACACCATTGCACTCCAGCCTGGGCGGCAGAGCGAGACTGCATCTCAAAATAAAAAATAATAATAATAATAAAGAATTTAGAAGGATAGAAAAGAATATAAGGATATGGAATGACATTGGACATTGAGACGTCAGTGGAAATGGAGTTTTGGAACCAGAGGTGAGTTGGATATTTGCAATCTTAAAAATCCAGATTCTCACCGTATGTGGGCTGAAATACATGCATATATTTCAAAAGACAGGATAAATTTTCTCACTTATGTGTGACATGGAATGTAAAGACTTGTAGAATACAGCTTAGGAGGGAACATAAATCTCCCACAGAGCTGAGTGAAAATCTCATTTCGTTTCCTTATGCATGTTACAGTCCATAATCCATTAAAATCCCGGAGAGCTTTGTATATGCCAATTGTGAAGTTTCTAGTAGTTTGTCCAGGTCACAGCGGTTTCCAGTTTATCCTTTTATCCCATCTATTAATTATGAAAATAAATGAATATTATACAAGCTTTCAATCTTCTTCTCCCATTTCACCTGGCATTAGGAGTGTGCCTGAAACAGGTGCTCTAGGGCATTGCAGCTCTGGATCAAGAAATGAGATACAGATGGAGTGAGGATCTTAGGGCCCTGATGGTGGAGAGTGACACTGTCACTTCTTGTGCATTTACTGTTGTTTATTCATAACAATGCAGTGCCAGTGTTTATAAATGCCTGTCTATTTTGGAGAACAAGGTTTCCTTTTGTAAACTTTTATCACGAAGAATGTGGGCACCATGCTCTATGAGGTTCAGCTGACAATATTGAAAATGGTTGCACCTAGTTTGTGTTTCTTCTAGGAGACAGTTTACTTTAAAAAGTGATAGAATTGGCCAGGTGCGGTGGCTTATGCCTGTAATCCCAGCACTTTGGGAGGCTGAGGTGGGCAGATCACAAGGTCAGGAGATCGGGACCATCTTGGTCAACATGGTGAAACCCAGTCTCTACTAAAATATAAAAATTTAGCCGGGCGTGGTGGCTCATGCTTGTAATCCCAGCTACTTGGGAGGCTGAGGCAGGGGAATCACTTGAACCTGGGAGGCAGAGGTTGCAGTGAACTGAGATTGCACCACTGCACTCCAGCCTGGTGACAGAGCAAGACTCCATCTCAAAAAAATAAAAGCATTGTCAGTTTGTCACATCATATTTGTAATTTCCATTAGAGCCCCCCTTTTCCTGTTGGAACTGATGGGCCACAGTGAGAATAGATGGAACTCTTTTTCCAATCCTCCTAGTCAACAGTGCACACCACAGCAAAATGCTTTAAGGCAATTTAATGTTACTACTGAGAGGTGACAACGTGCTAGCAGCCCTTCTCTCGGTGCCTCCTTGGCCTGGACGTCCACTTTGGTGGCACTTGAGAAGCCCTTCAGCCTGCCACTGCACTGTGGGAGCCTCTCTCGGGAGCCGGCTCTCTCTGCTTGTGGGGAGGTGTGGAGGGATAGGCACGGTTGGAAACCGCGGGCTGTGCAGGGTGTTCACAGGCCAGCGCCAGTTCCAGGTGGGCGCAGGCTCCACCAGAACTTGGAGCCGCCCTCCAGCACCATTGGCCCGGGCACTGAGGGGCTTAGCACCCACTCCAGCAGCTGTGGAGGGTGCGCCAGGTCCCCCAGCATTGCTGGCTGGCCCTCACCACGCTCGAATTCTCTCGGAGCCTCAGCTGCCTACCAAGGGGCAGGGCTCCCTACCTGCAGCCAGCCATGCCTGAGCCCCTGCCCCCCAGTCTCCCACCCTGCTCCCCCTGGGCTCCCGTGCTACCGGAGCCTCCTGATGGGCACCATTCCCTGCTCCCCAGTGCCGAGTCTCATCAACCGCCCAAGGGCTGAGAAGTGTGGGGCCTGGTGCAGGACTGGTGGGCATCTCCATCCGTGCCCCCAGGATCCACTAGGTGAAGCCAGCTGGGTGGGAACTTGGAGAACTTTTATGTCTAGCTGGAGGATTGTGTATGCACCAATCAGCACTCTGTAGCTAACTCGAGGTTTGTGGATGCACCAATCAACACTCTGTATCTAGCTAATCTGGTGGGGACTTGGAGAACTTTTATGTCTAGTTAAAGGATTGTAAATGCACCAATCAGTGTTCTGTGTCTAGCTCAAGGTTTGTAAACACACCAATCAGCCCTCTGTGTCTAGCTCGAGGTTGGTAAATGCACCAATCAGTGCTCTGTGTCTAGTTAATCTGGGGGGGGGGACTTGGAGAACTTTTATGTCTAGCTAAAGGATTGTAAATGCACCAATCAGTGCTCTGTGTCTAGCTCAAGGTTTGTAAACTGCACCAATCAGTGCTCTGTGTCTAGTTAATCTGGGGGGGGGGACTTGGAGAACTTTTATGTCTAGCTAAAGGATTGTAAATGCACCAATCAGTGCTCTGTGTCTAGCTCAAGGTTTGTAAACACACCAATCAGCACCCTGTCAAAACAGACCAATCAGCTCTCTGTAAAATGGACCAATCAGCAGGATGTGGGTGGGGTCAGATAAGGGAATAAAAACAGGCTTACAGAGTCAGCAGTGACAACCCACTCTGGTCTCCTTCCACGGTGTGGAAGCTTGGCTCTTTGGGTTGTCACAATAGATCTTATTGCTGCTCACCTTTTGGGTGTGTGCCACCTTTATGAGTTGTAACACTCACCGCAGAGGTTTGCACCTTCTCTCCTGAAGCCAGTGAGACCATGAACCCACCAAAAGGAAGAAACTGAACAGGTCAGAACATCAGAAGGAATGAACTCTAGACACACTGTCTTTAAGAACTGTAACACTGTGAGGGTCTGAGGCTTCATTCTTGAAGTCAGGGAGACCAAGAACCCACCAATTCCAGACACACTGCTGTCTATACTATGTTTCTGTTTTGAGATTTCTGAAACCCATTTTACAAATTATTTTCATGTAGCCACTACTTCCAAGTTTGCTCACGTATGTGACAATAATTACCCCATTTTGCTTTCCATGTATCTTTTAGGTCACAGGCTCTCATAGGTAAAGGTGATGCTTTAGACATTCTTAATGCCCATTGTTCCAACCATTTGAGGAGTCCTTTCCTGCCTGTTATAATTCCACTAATTCCTTCAAGATGAAGTTTTCTATTACTTCTTTCACTGAATCTTTCCCATCATCCTATCCCGAACTCATTTATTCCTTTTCTCTTACCCCATAGAAAAATTTACTTTTAATTATGTGCAGATTTGTTCAACAAAACTTTATTTTACATGTAGTAGCATAGTGGTCTGGAGCTGGACTAAAGTCTGGCTCTACTGCATCTCGCTGTGGGAATCTTGGCAAAGTACTTACTATCTACCCCTGTTTCCTTATTTGTAAAGTGGAATAGTAATAATGCTTACTACTTAGGGCTGTTCTTAGGGTTACGTGTGTTAATATACGAAGTGCTTAAGGGAGGGCCACTGTTTTTGACACTCAGGCTTTGCATTATACAATTCAAGAAGCATTTTTGATATAGAATGCAATGTAAATGGTACCCTGCAATTGTGCAGTATACTGCCTGAACAATAATTAATGGCTGCCTTACTTAGTCACTGGCACGTAAAAGTAGCTCCAGATGGCCGGGTGCGTTGGCTCACGCCTGTAATCCTAGCACTTTGGGAGGCTGAGGCAGGCAGATCACGAGGTCAGGAGATTGAGTACATCCTGGCTAACAAAGTGAAAACCTGTGTCTACTTAAAATACAAAAAATTAGCTGGGCGTGGTGGTGGGCACTTGCAGTCTCAGCTACTCGGGAGGCTGAGGCAGGAGGGCAGGGAATGGCATGAACCTGGGAGGCGGAGCTTGAAGTGAGCCGAGATCACGCCACTGCACTCCGGCCTGGGACACAGAAAGACTCCATCTTAAAAAAAAAAAAAAAAAGTAGTTCCAAGTGTGTCTGGAAGTATTGATATTATTGTGATTTTTTGTTTCATAGGGATAAAACATCTATATCCTTAGATTACTTATTTTTTCTAACTTCACATCCTTCCCTTCTCATCTCCTGCTTGCTTCTGCTCATCTCTTACATATTTAGTTGTTAACCATGGTCAACTCAATCTTTCACACTGTATACATTATTTCTAGGAAATTATAAATTACTAAACTTATACATGGAGAAAAATTAGATAAATAGGAAAGTGAGAAAATTATCTAAAAGAGACTTCATTCTCCATAAAAGTAGCAAGCAAAAGCATTTTCTGTGCTGAACACTTATTTTATGATGAAGAAAATTATTCTCTTGCAGTCTATCTACTGTTATTTAAAATCCCTAACAAATACAACACAAATATATGATAATTTGATAAACCACATGCATAAATATTTAGGCAAAAATCTCAAAATGTTAGTAATTGAAATTTGCAGGTCACCCAAAAAACAACACAACCAATATGAAGTTTGTTTTAACTATGGTGAGATGGTTCAGTATTAGAATATCTATAAATGCAATAACTATATCAAATAATCAACAGTTTGAAAAAGCATTTCAAAAAATTATGCAGTAAAATTTAATATCTCAAGAAAAGAAAACATTTGCCGTGGCTAAAACAAACTTCACATTGGTTTTTATTTTTTTTAATGTACTGCAGTTTGCGGTTACCAAGAAGACGTCTATTCTTAGAAGATACACAATTTTGTAGTGTTTCAAAATCTGATATTTATATCTCAAATTAAGCATCAGCATTGTGCTTTAAGATTGAAAGCAGAAGAGTTCATTTTATATTAAAAGTTGTTGGTTTACCCATACGCAGGTAGAGAAATTTGTCTTGCCTTTACTTACCACGTTTTTCCCCTTTACCTACATACCTAGAAGAGGTGTTATTATTAGATGTGATCTATTATTAAAATAAATATTGTTTACCAAAAACATTTTACATTTCAAGAATTATATTCAAGATCTCTTCTTCTATTTTTTAAATTGGTATTTCTGTGTGGACTTATGTTCACATGTTTAATTGACTTCAGAGCTTAATATTAGTTCATTTTCATTTTGATTTTATTTCCCCCTGAGTTCTTGATCTTATTTTCTATTTCGATCAGCTAGAAAATCTATAAGAAATGTTCTAAATAAAATATAAGGGTAATCATTTCAGGCATTAAATATTCATGACTATTTTATTTTCCCACAAGAATAACAACTTCATAGCTAAAAACCTTTGTGTCACAATATGTTTTTCTTAAAAATTATAGTGCTCCTTTTTCTTTGGATATGTTGATTTTTCAAGAGAACTGCAAAGTCTTTTTATAGCTAAAATTTCACTAGTTGAATGATTATAGGATTTTTTCTTTACTATCTTTGTAATATAAAACGTTATTGAGAAAAGTCAAATAAAACCTAGGTAAAAGAGAAATATATCCTTTTCATGGATTGGAAGACATTAAATGGTATCAGTTTTCTCTAGAATGGTCACCCTAGCCAAATTCCTACTAGAAATTTTTAGTGAAACATGACAAGATTATTGAAACACACACACACACACGTATACATACATGTATATAGCCAAAGTAAAGAAGAAACAATGCACAAGATTGCTATTCTAGTAGATACCACGACTCAATAAAAAGCTATAAAACTTAAGGCAGCATGATATACTCACAATGAGAGAACAAATGAATAATAGAATGGAAGAGAGACCACCCTACAGTCAGACTAATGCCTATATGGACATTTGATTTATGACAAAAGTTGAAATGCATAGCAGTTTGGAAGAGACTGTCTTTTCAATAAAAATGCTAGAATAATTGGATATCCACCTGAAAAAAAATGAAACTCGATTCCTATCTCCCACTATATACAAAAATCAATTCCAATTGTTAAAGGCAAAACAACACAGTTTTCAGAAGATGAATGAAGACTATCTCCATGACCCTGCAGCTGGAAAAATTTTCTTAAACAAAATACATAAAATGCTAAGAATAAAGAAGATTAATAAATTAGAAGATTGGTAAATGTGACTGTAATAAAATTGAGACCTTCTGTTTATCAAATGTCATTGTTGAGTGAAACAACAGACAATGTAGTGAGATAAAGTACATGCAAAATATATAATTGTCACAAGACCCTTATCCAGAATTTCTGCAAATGAATGAGAAGACAGAGTAGAAAAATGGGTAAAAGAATGTAAAGCCAATTTACAAAGAGGGTATCCAAATAGCCAAATGGAAATTTGTTCAACCTCAGTAGTAATTAGAGAAATGAAAATAATCATTTATGATACCAGTATACACATATGAGAGTGGCTAAAAATGAAAAAGACTGATGATAAATTTTGGCAAAGCTGCACATCAGTGGGAATTCTCATGAACAATGCTGATATTATTGTAAATAAGTGTAATCATTTTGGAAAACACTTTGTTGTTTTTTATTACTATTGAATGTATGCATCTCAGTAACTCGGCTATTCTTCTATTTATAGACACTAAAACATGGACAAAACAGATAATTTATTCATAATACCCAAACTGTAAGCAAACTGTATGTCCTTGTATAGTAGAATTATTAAATAGTGCTATTCTCATACAATAAAATTCTGTACAGCAAAGAAAGTAATGAACTTCAGATGCACACAACAATATAGATGAATTCAAAAGACAATGTTTTCTGAAGAATTGTAATGAAAAAAACAGCTAAAATACGTATTTCAAAAATACTAAAGCTTAGTGACAAATAGCTGATGTAACTATTAACAAAAAGAGTTGATCAACATAAAATTCAAGATAGCAATTTTTTTTGAGGAAAGGAAGACTTGTGAGTGGGAAGATGCATGCTGAGGATGTCTGCAATGTTGCTGATGTTTTAAACTTTTTTTCACTTGAATGGTGGTTTAATATTGGTAATAAACATAATTTGTTAATGTGAACATTTGTATTTTCTATATGTGTGCTATTTAACCATAAAATGTTTTGCTTCTTACAGGAAAATATGCCAAAAGTTAATTAAGTTCCTGAGGTACAGTTTTAGTATAGTGACTCTTTTCTTTCTTTTCATCTTCTAAATAAGAGATACCGTCTACCAAGTAATTTTAGGCTTCTGCCAGGTGAAGATGCAAAACTGAAAGATATTGATTAGATGCTGAAATATTAAAATTTTAGAATATCTTACTGATTTATGGCGACAACAGAAGAAAATATTTGATTTTGAAATTATCCCCCAAACAGAAAATATGTTCGTTATCCACAGATAATTAACAAATGAGTCTGCAGTCCTTCTGTGACTGAGACTCTTCACTTATTGATGATGTGTGTGACAATCTATATCACCTGTAGAAATGGCCAAAATTTTGAAAATGCCTTCGCCCGGTATCAGACATCAAACTTTTGGTTTTAACATTTTCAGATTTTAACTATGTGATCCTAGAATGCCATTTGCTGGTTTTCTGTTTTAATCTGCCTCCTATTAGAAATTACACTAATTGAAAGAAGGTATGAGAAATGACTAAAGCTATAGATAATTAACAGATTTTACATGGCCTTCAGAGGCTGGATTTGTACTTTTTAAAGTGCATGAGAGAACTGTAATTGTAAAAACCGTGGGAGTCTTACATTTGCTTAATTTGAGGCTAGTTCTCTATAAATTATTAGGTTAACTATTTTGACTGAATAGACACTTTTTTCCTGATCTGCTTATAATAGGTAAGAAACTATTTCAATTCACATTTTAAAAATGCAGTTATCCCTTGTTCTTCATGGAAAATTGGTTCCAGAATTCCAACAGATACTAAAATTCATGGATACTCAAGTCCCGCAGTCTGCCATGAGGAACCTGCAGATGCAAAACGTTGAACTTCAGTATCCACGGGTGCTGCATCACACAAATAACGGTATTTCCGGTGAGCAGTTGGTTGAAACTGAGATATGTTGGACTGACCGTCTACAGTGTTTTAAAGAATAGTTTTAGGCTCAAAAGTATTATAAAGATTGTACAGAGAGTTACCATAATCCCGCCCCCCCCCCAGTTTCTCCTACTGTTAATGTCTTACATTAGTATGATACATTCATTACAATTAATCAACAAACATTGATACATTATTACTAAAGTCCACACTTTAGTTTTTCTCAGTTTGTATTCAATGTACTTTTTCTTTTCCATATATGTTGTCATAACTCATTAGTCTTCTCTTGGTTATGATGATTTCTTAGATGTGCTTTTTTATGACCTTGACAGTTTTGAGGCACCTTGGTCAGATATTTTATAAAACACCCCTCAAATGAGATTTGTCTTGTGTTTGTATAATTAAACTGGGATTATAGGTTGTCCCATGCATTGTTCTGAACAGGCTAAATTATCCTCTGTTCCACACACATTCATTGCTTTTTTATATTGACAAACCTCTAGCAGAAATATTCTTCCTTGCCTTCTTCATGTAGAAAAATTTTACTCATTCACTTTTCCAGATGAATTTTAAATGTGATCTCATCTGTGAAACTTTCTGCAACTTTTCCAAATACTGACTCCTTTACTGCTCTTTGCTCCAAAAAAACTGCACATGACTTTTTTTTTTTAATAGGACTTCAGTTTTATGGCAATTGTAGATTTATATGGCTCTGTATCCCATTTGATTGTGAGTTTCATCAATACAGGAACTAGATTTTATTCTTCTATACAATAGCCCCTGTGGCTAGAATAGTGTCTGAAACTGAAGTTTCCATTAAATCTGAATAAATAATAAAACCAACAATGAGAGATGCTCTGAATGCTCTTGAAACACACATTTTTAACCATTGCTGTATTCTTGTGAAGGAGATCATCGGGTGGAAATCATCTGGTGCATTGTTTTTCTAATCCTATTACAGCAGAGGCTGCATATACTCAATTATCTTGTTCAAAATCAATTTCCTTACTTCTTTCAGGAAATACAGCCATGCTTAAATGAAAACAATGTGTCTTCACCATCTAGTTTCCTAGGGAGTGGATCTGTTTCAGAGGTCTCATTACAAATCTCTACATGCCATGGGAATTGCAAATAGATCATGATGTCATCATGGCAACTTTATATTGTTTGATCAGATTGGTCAAATACTCTATGCCAACCTTTGGCCTAAAGTCACCGTTTTTTCATTTTTGGTTGTTTTCAGCTTTCTGGAACACCAACAGATTGCAATTCGTATATAAGAGTCTTTTTTATTGTGTTAATTAGATGATGTCTCATTGTTCAGTAATTTTACCTTAAATTTACAAGAGAGGATATTATTCTCTGTTGTATTCCTATGATTTTGTGTAACATGTGATAGAATTACTAAATGGGGCCTAAGACTTGTGGGTTTCTCTTTGAAAATATATTAGGGCATCTCTAAACGACAAAGATTTTTTAAAGTAGAGAAGATTAATAGGACAGTAGGAGGGTCTTTCTGGCCCTCTATCTAAGAGACAAAAGTTTTTTTTTTTTTTTTTTTTTTTAATGGGGGATTCCACCATATTCACTTTCGTGGTTGGTGAATGTTTCCTTGTGCCTGTCCAGTGAGTATTCTACCAGACCCTAGATATGAATTAGAAGAGTGCACTGGCCCACCTGTAGGTAATCCCCTCCTTTAGTATGGATTCACTTTGTTTTAAACTGTCTTTTAATCAGCTCTGTTTAGCACAGATGACAGGAGAACACATTACAGAATTTTAAGTCAAGCTCTAGGTCTGTTTTGATTTGCAGAGTATCTGGTTTTGAGAAGAGTATTTTCCAGGATGTCTGGGGAGAAAATGCTTTTCTGCTGAGCAGCGAATCACAGGCCATTAAGAGGGCACCTAAGGCCCCAGGCAGAGGTTGAACAATCAACATGCGCTTGTGATAGAATTACTTTTTTCCATCAGATTTCTGATTGCCAGGAGCCAGCTGGGATGAATGTGTTTTTAAAAATTAAATTTGCAACCACAAGACAGGATTGAGTTTTGAGTTCTCCACTTCCTGGTTCTTTATTCAATACAGGGTTAAGAGTGACTAACACTTCAGGTTAAAAGTTAAAATCCTATTAACATATAAGTTAACTTTATAACTGTATTTTTTTGAGTCACTTTTAGTATATTTTAGACTTTAATTTATTTATATAAATTATAAATTATCACACTACATATATAAATTAGCAATTTATATGAATACATAATAGTAGCAATGAAAACAAATTTTATATAAGATCAGGCACATTCAGGGTGGTATGGCTGTAGAGGAAACAACTTTTAAAATCATTTAAAACTGTTGCTTTTCTGGCAAAAGTGAAACAATCAAAAATAATTTTCCAGAATTATTTTTGGTGAACATAACTTTTAATTTTGCTTGATACGAGAAAATAACTTTTAACTACTTGCTATATATTCTTTCATATATTGTCAACATTTTTATTTTCAGGACTACATAGAATAATGTTGGATTGAATAACTTTTATAAAATTTAGTAATATATGCTGTTATTAATTTTTTTGAATTTCAATTAACATACTAAAGTACTGAAGATCAACTAATTTCCACAAGGCAGCCAATAGCATCCAGTAGACATACAGAGACCCCATGATATGACTTTGACATTGTGGAAGCTCAAAGTAGAGAAAATCTTCTAACCATAGCCATCTACTCACTGTAGTTTTATAGCACTGATTTTATATATATTTTGTATATGTTTCATGAATTCAATGCTATTGGTGCTCATGTAATACCTAAGGCAATCAATGACAGATTAAGATTTTGTCAGATAAGGAAATCATTAGAATCTCTAAGATATTTTCCTTTTTCCAAGAATAAATTTTCATCCCCTGGAGGCGATATCATTCCCATTGAAATGCATGGTTTATGGTAGATTCATTGATGTTGAGAGCCTTGAATTCTCAATTAGAAAAATAGGAATTATATAATCAAACTTACATTTAAATGTATCCCAATATAATGTGTGGTTGTGTAGTTTATTATTAGTTCAAGCAGTATTTTTGACTATCAGCCATATATCACACGTGATGGTAGGTGCTAGTGATATATAATTGAATAGCATATCAAGATTTGGCTTTTACACTAAAAAAACTTGCAGTATAAACAGGTAGGCAAACATATAGACAGATAATTTTAATACAAACGGCAAGTATAGTTATGGTAGTGAGCAAAGAAGGATCCTAGCTTACTTTTCCCATAGGTTAAGGAAATGTGGAATGACAGCAAATTTATTATGAAGAATGAATGGGATATGAGTCTGGAAGAAGACTCATGATATATGAGGGCAGAAGGAGAACAATCTAGTTGAGAAAAACAGCATTTGGAATGGAAACATGAAACTATATGACTAATGTACTCTTTGCACAAGCAAAATCAACTTAAAAAAATTTTTTTTGAGTCAGTCTCACTCTGTTGCCCAGGCTGGCTTGCAATGGCATGATCATGCTTCATGGTTCACTGTAACTTTGAACTCCTGGTCTCAAACAATCTATCCCCTGACCATTACCTCAACCTCCCAAGTAGCCAGGGCTATGGGTATGCACCACAACACCTGGCTGACTTAAAAAAAAAATCTTTTGTAGGGACAAGGTATTACTTTTTGGCTCAGGCTGGTCTTGAACTCCTGGCCTCACGTAACCTCCTGCCTGGGTCACCCAAAGCAGTGGGATTACAGTGCTTCTTAATCTTTTCCACCAGTGTACCCCTAGCAACAGAGATGGTTGTTAATACTGCATTGTTATTTTAAAGCTTAAAAGCTGCTATTTCAAACTTAAAATTTCATGTGAATTTTGGATTCTACTCTATTTTATATCTGCTTACTAGTAATTTTAAATTACTTGTTAATTCAATTGCTCCAAAAAACATTTGAGTAATGCCGATAGTCTTAAAAGATGTGCCATGTTTATGCTTTGAGCATCCTATGGTACATCTTCATATCTGTGGTAATAGGTATGTCTGGGTTTGAGAATTAAGTGTGGCCTTAGGTTATGAAGGAAATTTAAAAATAGTAGAAAAGTAATAGCATGTATTTCTCCTTTAAATACAATATTCAGGTGGCAAGGAAGAGGATGAATTTGAAGGATTTAAGAGTGGAAATAATCAAGAAGCTACGGCAGTAGTTTGAGTAAGAAGGAACTTAGTTTTATATCCTCCCATGGACACTGGGAGTTAGAAACTTTAATTTTACTACATTTCAAAGGAACAGCACCCAGGTCCTTGAGAAATACATTCCTGGGTTGTAAAACTGGCAAGAAGCATTTAAAAAGATTTACGTGTTAAAGGAGAAAAGAAAGGACTTACAATTCCAAGTTTTCTAAAGTCAATGTTCTAAGAAAAAGGAGGTGGGTGCTTAGAGATGGGAACAAGTCTGTTTAAAATTCAGTCAAGGGGGCCGGGCGCGGTGGCTCACGCCTGTAATCCCAGCACTTTGGGAGGCCGAGGCAGGCCGATCATGAGGTCAGGAGATCTAGACCATCCTGGCTAACACGGTGAAACCCCGTCTGTACTAAAAATACAAAAATTAGCCGGGTGTGCACTTGTAGTCCCAGCTACCTGGGAGGCTGAGCCAGGAGAATGGCTTGAATCCGGGAGGCGGAGCTTGCAGTGAGCAAGTGCCACTGCACTCCAACCTGGGCAAAAGAGCAAGACTCTGTCTCACCAAAACAAACAAACAAACAAGAAAACAAATTCAGTCCAGGGAACGGGAATATCAAGGACATGTTAGTCAGTGTTAAAGATTAAATTTTAAAACTGACCTGAAGGATGAGCGTGGTGGCTCACACCTATAATCCCAGCACTTTGGGAAGAAGAGATGAGAGGCTCACTTGAATCCAGGAGTTTGAGACCAGCCTGAGCAACATAGCAAGACTCTGTTTCTACAAATAAATAAATAAATAATAGGTAGGCATGGTGGCATGCAGATGTAGTCCCAGTTACTCAGGAGGCTGAGGAGGGAGGATTTCTTGAGCCCAGGCAAGAACCTGTGTCTAAATAAATAAATGAAAAATAAAACTAAACAGCTGACTTCCAACAACTGTGTATGAAATAACAAGGGAAAGAGGGAGAGACAAGAAGAAAATAGCCAACATATAAACGTGTGTGTGTGTGTGTGTGTGTGTGTGTGTGTATACATATACAAAACAAGTAAAAAGAAAATACTAGAAATTCCATGGGCATAAACCCATTTATGTACTTTTGTTTTGAAAAGATTACTTGATCAAAAGAAATGCTGTTTGGAATACTGTCACAGTGTATAATTGTGATTGACTTTCTGCAGAATAGCACAGTCTACAGGGTTGTGAATGGTGATGCAGGCAACAGCATTGTGTGAGGAAAGATTGATGCATATTCAGAATATATGTGTATATTTTAGGGAAGATGAATGTCTGACCCCTCACAATGGAAAAGGTCCAACATAAGCAATCTACTACCAATTGACTGGCTGATTCTACACTAGCCTGGGAAGTGGTATTCTAGCAGGGTTTCAGGATTAGTCTCTTCTGTTGGCATATTAGACACTCAGCAATAGCAGTAACTAGGTCAGACTTGATAAGAGAAAGTCCAAGGTTTGAACCATGGGCCAGTCTTTGTCCCTGCCACCAGGGACCCTTTTACATGGGTCCATTGATCTTGTGATGAATTGGTTGGGGAAAAGAAGTAACTGGCATATGTGTAATTTTGTCCACTGGAATATTGACAACGTATTGAATTGAACATGCTGAAATGTTCACTTTGGTGAACATACAATGTATTGAAGTGAACATAGTAAAATGTTCACTTTGGTGAACATTCACATGGAACAGAGATACCTTCATAGCTATGTGCCCATTGTGAGAGGCCCATCCATGTGTCTGTCCCAGACACTCATGTTACTAATGTCCCAACCATATTCATTCTGTCTGTGACCCTCTAGCAAAACCATCAGTAATTGTCCATGATCCAGCCTTCTCTCAGTCCAGGAAATGTAGACAACCAAATATACCATTTGAACTTAGGTCCATATGGAATACTTTACTGCTGTCATTCACAGTCATGTTTGAGTGGATCTCTGTTGCTGCATCCACCCACTGGGATATCTTCCTATATTTTCTGTCTGGGGAACTCCTCATTCTCTGGCTTGCATATTTTACTAAGGCATCTGAAGTACTTGCTATTTTCTGTTTATCAGATTCAATCATCAATATAGTGGACCACTGTGACATTTTTCAGAATGTTGAGATGGTCAGCATCTCTATGAACTGTATTATGGCGGAAGGTGAGAATTGTCCTAGTTGTGAGATAAGACTATGAAGGTATATTACTGGCCCTTCCAGGTAAAATAGCACTGTCTTTGGTGGTTCTTCCACATTGATAGGGAGAAAAAGCATTAGCTAGGTCAGCAGCTGCATACCAAGTGCCAGGGGCCATATTGATTTGCTCAAGTAAAGATATTACATCTAGAACAAGAGCTGCAATTAGATTTGCTATCTAATTAAGTTTGTGATGATCCAGTCACTTCCCATATCCATCTAACTTTTTCACAGGCCAATCATGTGATTAAGTGAGATTGTGATAGGTATCAACACCCTTGCATTTTTCAAATATATGAAGTTGGCAGAAATCTCTGAAATTCCCCCCAAAATGTAATACTGCTTTTGATGTATTATTTCAGTTGTTATGCAGGATCCTCCATTTGGTTCTTGCTACTATAGACATTACCCTTTGGGTCAAAAAACCAATTTATACATTCTACCAGTTTCCAAATATACCTTTTTAAACTATGCCATCAGGCCCTGTTGAGAAACACATACGGGGTGGATCTATGTACTTACTGGATCCACTGTCATTCACATTTGGGCAGACTCCATCGGTCACCTGACTACCATAAACCCCTACTTTAACTGGTAAGTCACAGTGACATTTTTAGACCTTAAGAATTACTGATACTTTGTCAATGTCTAGTAATGCCCAGAAAGTATTTACTTTTCCCTTGTATACTCTTATTCTAGTAACTGGCTGCAGTACTTTTTGGAAAAAGGTTGGAGAAATAATTGTTAGATATACTAGTGGCACTGCCGCAGGGCTGTTCCACAAGGAGACCCAGACTGCTCTTTAAGAGATTCTGTATCTTAAACTGCCTTAGATATGGAAAGTGAGTTAGAAGTCATGACCAAGTATTATGGTGAATCAAGTCAGGATTTGGCCATCAGACTTCGATTTTTCTTTTCTGGTACATTTAAATAATGTCCTTGCAGTTTTCCCATCTGTTTCATTCTTAGGGACATTGTAATCAATTAGTCACTCTCAGAGATCCCTGAAGGTCAGAACTCTGCTGCCCTGTGTGACAAATGTGTTTATTTTGTCTTTGACAATTAAGTGATGTCACTTGGTCTCTGCTTCTCTAGGAATCCCATTATTCGCTTTGAAATCAGGAGCCTATCTCAATTACTATATTTCCCATTGTTATATATGGCTGACTAAGATGCAGAACCATGGAGAATTTCAAGGATGAAAGTGCTGCCCTTAGAAATGTATTTGGCAATGAATAGTGGAGAAATTATCTTCGGGTCTTCTTGGTGGATGGCTAGGTATATCATAGGTCAATCCACACCAACATTCCCATCTTCATAAACTTTGAATTCATTCCTGCTCATCATTGCAGGGAAACACTAACACTCCTCCTTATTAAACATATCTCACCATTAAGTCCTAATTTCAGTCCACCAACCAAGTAGGACATCAGAACCACTTCCAGGTGCATAAGCCAATTCATTAAATTCAGATTACTGAGTAACTGCACTCATATAAATGCATTTTGCTTTATCGGGTGTTATATTCCACCTTCCTTGGTTTAATAGCTATAGAATTAGCTACAAAACACTTATCCCAGGATTTTGCTGACACATACAATACAACGTTGCAATTCTTTGGAGTATAATCTCTTTCCTCTTGGGCCAAGCTGTGTAACTGACATGTGGAGAATATCCTTACAAGGAATCGGCCCCAGGTGAGGTTATCACAGAGTTTTCAAGCAAAGGAAGACTGGCCTTTTCAGACACAGGAGTGAAAGCTACTTCCGTTGGTCAGGGAGGTTCAACGTGCCTCAGGGATTTGAGATGCTGTGTTTCCTTTGAGTTCAACAAGATGTCCTCATTCAGAATTGTAGTGGCATGTTGTTTTTAAATCAATGTAATGCTCACATGTGAAACTTGAGGAAGATGTAAATTTAACTGATATTTGATTTTGTAACCTGCATAACTAAATTTAGTATTTGATTTTGTAGCAATAAAATCAATAAGATATCTCTGTTATTTTTGTTTTATTTATTTGGGGGTGTTTGTTTTTCCTATAAGCACTCAAATATATTCAGGATATTCTGTTCCAAAACATGGTCCTTGTAGTCATTTTCACTGCAGATAACTGCAGCAGTCACGTGGACATCCAAGGCACTTACTTCACTCGGAACATCATCACAGTTAAGTATGTAATAACATGACTAATTGTGATGCCACTGCTTGGCATGAATTATCAGCATACCCTTTTGCATTGGCAAGTAGTAACTCAGGGCTGTATTGAATTTCAAGGGAAGGACCAATCCTATCCCCCAATCCCACCTTTGAGTGTCTGCCTCTTGGGACTACCTTTGCTACGAATTTTGTATCTTTCAGGGTCCAGTCATAGAAAATCACACCAATAGTTTGGAGACAGAAAATTCAGTATAAGAAAAATTAATTGGCACAATTAGTTAAAAGTGTAATGGAGTACTTTAAGTGCTATAGAAGTAGCAAGTTCAGAAAGCAGCTGCTTCCTCTAGGATTGTAGGATGGTGAGTAAAGAGACTAAGAACTTAGCAAATCTCTCTTACCCCAAGAATGTGATTCAAACCTTTTTGGAGAGGATGGCTGAAACAGGAAAACATAGCCTGATGTTGCCAAAGAAATTTGCCGTAGACTACAGGCCAGAGTTAGTTCATAAGTGTGGTTCTCCATGTGGCTGGAAACAGTTTCCAGAGATTGCTGGCTGGAGCTGGTATACAGAATCAGCCAGATGAGTGGTTGGAGAGGCTTGCTGGAGAGTAGAGGCCATAGTTCTGTGAGGGTCATTAAGGACAATACTACTGAGCCACTCACATATAATCTGCGGGAAACAAAACAGCCCTCTGGGGTCTGGAAAAGAAGCTTTTTCTATAATGGCTTAATAATGTCCCTCCATTACCCTCTGTTGTCAAAGCCTAACAGCAAACTGTCTGGCAAAGGAAAAATATTTATTGGACACACTCCAGTATCACAAAGCAAGGAAAAGAAGAGTAGATTTGGAGCTGAGATACATTGGTAAGATAACCAATATAGTTTTGGACATTGGGATTGAGGTGCCTGTAAGACATCAACATAGATAATTAGCAAACCTTTAGATATGGTGTTTTGAAAAATCTCAGGGCTTTTAGTGTAGGTGGTGGTGTTATCCACATAAGAGTGTTTGAGATCTCCAAGGGGAGCATACAGAGGAGAGGCTGCTGGGCTAAAACAAGAGCCAAAAGAAGGGCCATTCCTTAAGGGTTGGTCAGAAAGGATGTGAAGCCTCAAGAGGAGGGCTAGAAGAAGTGACAGTAGGACAGGTAGGGGTGATAGGTTTCATGGAAGCTCAAAGAGGAGAGGTGCAAAGAAGTGAGAGTGATCATCAGGGCCAAATTTAGCAGAAGGAAATAGTAAGAAAAGACATGAATAAAGGCAATACTCCTGATTAAAAGAAATCTGGAATAAGATGAATCTAAATTTTATTTAGAGAGATATATGATAATTTCAAGAAGTTTAGCTGAAAACAATAGACAGGATGCAGCAATCTGGGGGCATGGTGCAAGTGGCAGCTGAATGGTCAAATGAAATAGATTATTTTTTCATAGGAAAACATGAACATGTTTTAGCCAGCAGGTGTCTTTTGTTTGGATCACATTATGTTCCTTTGAAAAAGTGTCTGAAGGCTGAGACCATGAATTCCCTATTATATTTTATCCATCTTGAAACATTCATTTATGTTACCTGCTTTGCCCTGCACATTTTAGAATACTGACATTTGGGCTGCATATTTCTTAAATTTTAATTAATGGAAAAAAGGAGATTGTTAGTCATTTTTCCAGAAAGGCAATTTATAGTATAATTGATAAAATGAATCTTGGAACTAAAAAATAATTTGAAATGATTGGCCTCCGTTTAATGTTTGTGTCCTCAGACCAGTGCTGTCCTAAGATGAGAAAGGGTAGGTGACTTTCTCAAGATCACACAGTCAGTAAGTGGCAGATCTGTGGTTAAAACTGAAGCTTTTCTTCCTTGTACTCTTAAGAATACTAGTCTTCATTCCCATCCTGATACTCTCTTAAGTATCTAGTTTCAAAAGAAAATGTGGACAAAAGAGAAATCTTATGAAAAAATAAAATTATGTCTTTTAGGAATTGAGCAGAACATTACTTCACTGTTCTTCTTTTTCAACCCAGTGATTTTTTTCCTATGTGTTATCAAATAAGTCAAAGCTCTGGCTAGCAATATGCTATCCCTGGGGCTTAAACTCAATAATATATCTGATTTTAACCATACCTTAAAGCATCTCTTGGTCTATGTCTTCTTTCAGCCACCAAAATAATGTGGTTAATAAGAAGATTGTTCTTTTTTTAAAAAAAAATTATATTGTGTGTATTTGAGGTTTACAACATGATGTCATTAAGTACATATACAGAGATACATATAAACACATAGTACAATGGTTACTATAGTGAAGCAGATTAACATATCTATCACATAGTTAATGCTTGTATGATAAGAGTAGTTAAAATTACTAATTTTAAAAATACAGATTTTAAAATCCTCGATACAATATAGTTTTATTAACTTTAGTCCCAATGTTGTACATTAGACCTCTAGACGTGTGCATCCTATATATTTGTTTTCTTTGAGCTCCCTATTTTCTCTCCTCTACCCTACCTATGATAATCACTGTTTTTCTCTATTTCTGTATATTTCAGTGGTTTAAAGTACACATACAAGTGAGAATATGCAATATTTTGGGGGAAGGGGAGTCTCCCTTATTTCACATAGCATAATATCCTCCAGCTCCATCCATGTAGCAAATGACAGGATCTTCTTTTTTAAGGCTGAATAATATTCGTGTGTGTGTGTGTGTGTGTGTGTATCACATTTTCTTCATCTGTCGACGTGCATTTAATATGTTTGCGAAGGTTGGTTGTCATGAATGATGCTACAATACACATGGGAATACAGATATCCTTATGAGGTAGTGATTTCCTTTTTGGGGGGAGTATATACCCAGAAAAGGGACTGTTGGGTTATATAGTAGTTATATTTTAATTTGCTTAAAAACCTCCTTTACTATGAACACTGTTCTTTAATCAGCAACATTGCTCCTTGTCTGTCACTAACAAAAGTAAGAATAAAGGAGGCACTGTTGGTAAATTGCTTTGAGATCCTTAGATGCTGGTGGAAAGCAAAATATCAGAAATCTCAATTTTTTTACCTCCCTTCTCTCAGGAATGTATATCTCTCATTGTGGCAATATATAGAAAACCAAGGAAATGAATATCAAGCTATAGAAAGGAGAGGCAAAGGCTTAAATTGCTTTTGCAACAATTTTTGTGAAGAAAGGAAGGAAATGAAAATGCCTGTTACCAATTGGTGAATAACTGGACTCCCTGACAAGTCTCACTAAGATCCAGCTTGCCCACTTTATGCACCTCATTTTTCATATGAAATGCAGAGACAGTAGAGTGTAGTAGTTAAGAAAATATTTCTAGGGAGAGCCAGGTATAGGTTTGATACCAGGAGCAGCCCATCGCTATCAGTGGAAACTTGAGAAAATGATAATTTCTCTGAGGCTTGATTTCTACTGTTATCAAATGGGAATAAAATCATTTCTAGTTTTTAAGACCAGACTAAGAAATCAATGAAAAATGAATATTAAGTGCCTGGGAAAGTACCTAGAGTTTCATAAGCATTTAACATATGTTATTATCTATTAATATTATTGCTATAGGTAATAACAATACTAGTAATGATAATAATGATATAGTACTTATTGTATCTCTCTCCTGTATAAAACTTTTCAGTGACTGCACTCACGAAAGAAGGTTAAAGCTCAAATAGTATGGATTCAGGGTCATGAAATTAGTCATTTTCAGATTACGTCACACACACACACACACAAACACATTTTATAGGTAGAGTCTTTATAGAAATCTAGGTTGGATTTCTCATCATTCCCAAATATGTCACATCTTTTTGTACTTCTGTGGTAGTTGTTTCTAGTGTTTACTTCACCTATTAAGAAAGGCCTTACCTCTATTGCTATTTGAATAAAATCTTACTTTTCCATCAAGGCATCTCTTACAAAAACATTTCTACTCTCCAAAACAGTAATTGCCTTAGTCATTCTTGCCTGGGTTCACTGTGTAAACAATTTCTCTTAGCTATTAAATTGTAAGTCTCTAGGATCATGGACTATGTCATCTTGCTGTGTGCTTCACCTAAGCATTGGGACAGCGCTTAGCAAATAGTAACAATGCCATGCAATCTGTGAAAAGAGCAAGTTCTATTTCTCTTTCGCAGAAGAGGGTGGGCTGTCTCTGCTTCACTGGCCTTTTGCTGCCCCTTTTTATCAAGTTTTCGTAGTTGACTATTTGGCTGGTTGTCTCTGCTGGTTGTACTTGGGTAGAGGACATGGTGTTATATGACTATATAATCATGATCTGAGGATTAGGAATGTTGGACCATGTGAAAAGACCAAGAAAGACAGTGATATGAAGGCACCCAAGGCTTACAAAGCAGATATCATGTTTTAACTCTGACATTTACGTTCTCCAGACTTCCTGAGCCTCTGTTTCCTTACGTGAGAAAAAGAATAGTTATTTTTATGTTCTAGAACTCAATAAAGGATTAAATGAGATAAAATGTGAAACATCTTGTGCAGATCTTGGCACTCAGTATATTGTACTTAATACAAGTTACTTTTCCTCTCTTTCTCCTGAGAGGTATCTAGATATAACTTGTCACCAGAAGATCAGATTCTTATCCATCCTATAGATAAGATATTCAAAGCATAGATTATTTTTATGAACATAGGTCACTTGATGATTGAAAATGATCAAATGTATAGATGATAAACTAGAATTGATAGAGAACACCGTGTTCATAAGGCATAAATATATCATTGAACAAGTACTCATTAATCTCTTAATAATGTCAGTCACAAAACCAGAGGTGAGTAAGATTAAGGTGTCAACCTTGTGATATGGTTCTTTTAACTTCTAAGTTCTTGTTTTTGAGTGACACAAAATCAGTTGAAGCCTGCCAGCTGTTTGATAAGCTATGTAAAATGAATTTGGTGAGTCAGCTGAAATCCTATTGATAATGTCTTCAAAGTAGCGGATATATCTGATAGGTCTGATTTGTTATCAGTCATTGTGGGCTAGTCTAGCAATTTGGGTAAGAAAAGAATTGGGGGTGGACAGTTAGGGAGAGGCATTCCTGTTATCAACTAACGCTGATCTGATGAGATTTTTCTTCTCTTAAAAAATCAGAACATTATTTATAAAATGTATTAAATATTAATAATATATGTATTTACATTACAAACAAGCATAACAATACACTTATCCTTTTTGTTGGGTTATATTCTTCCTGTTGTATGCATTTAGAATCTGTAATACAATTCTGTTAATTCCCCTACAACCCCATCTCGTCCTAGGTATATACTTTCTCAGTTTCCATAGTCTTCTTGTTGTGCCCTGCTGCTGATCAAATCATAGTGGACAGTTTCTCTTCCTTTCTAATCCATTCTAATTAAAGCAACAATTATTGTTTCCCTAAATTATTTTAATCAGATTGCTCCCTACACAGGAAACCACTGTAGCTCTTAATTAGCTCTTGAATCAAACTCTTCAGCACCTGCCCCCAAGGCCTTCAACTCCTGTTGCTCATTTATGCTGGTTTTATTCCATGATACACATTCAGATAGAATAAACCTTCTTTTCCTTCAAACACACTTAGCTCACTTCTGAGGTTTAAGGCTTCTCTTTTCTCCTTTAAAATATGTACTCTTTTTCCATTATACGAAGTTGTATCCCTGTCGTGCTGAACCCCTGTTAACCTCAATAAGGAAAGAACCAGATTCAAGAGGCAGAAGAGACCCAGAGCCAGTACACAAGACATGGGGTTGTATTAGGTGTTTACATACAGGAGAGAGAGGCCAATGGCAGCAGGCTGAACAGGAGAATTACCTTATATATAGAAATTGTCCAGGAGTGGCCAGCATAACCACATGGCCCAGGAGTGGTGGGCTGGGCAGGAAAACTGCAACCACCTGCAAATATCATGCAGTTTATACAACATTTTCACTTAACACCCTTCCCCTAACAGCCTCCCCTTGGCAACCTTCATTTAACCTGAAACTCAGGGCTTCAATCCCTTGCATGGCCCATGTTCCATGGGATGGGCCAGTGACTCAGATGTTCCTCATAGACAAAGAACGACTCTCCAGCTTGGCTGCACCTGGATTCCCTAGC
>NW_012105209.1:1700980-1714929 GCF_000951045.1 Mandrillus leucophaeus | reverse complement strand
TAAGGCTAGAGGTTAATGGAAGTTGGCTAGGTCAAAGAGATGAGTACCTGGAGTAGCATTTTACATCAAAGAACAGCACATGGGCCAGTCCTAAAATAATTGGGAATTAGAATCTTTGAGGAGCTAAAAAAAAAAAAAAAAAAAAAAAAGCCAGATGGTTGGATCACTGTGAATAAATAGGAACATGGTGTGGGATGAGACTGGGTAGGTAGGAAGAAACTAGAAAATATAGGGCTTTGTGGATCATAGTAATAACAATTGTGTTTAATCATAAGAAAAAAGCATTCTCTCTCTCAAATTCTTGTTCTTTAGATGTTTCATCCAAAAGTTTCTCATCATTGTCATTGTGAGGGTGATGGGAGGGCAGGCAAGGAGGAGTATGCAGGTGGTGGTATATAAAGGAGACAGTGAAAGAATTATTAATAGTGTATGTGTGTTAATGGGAAAGGCAATTCCAGTCCTATAAATTTGTTACATAATTCTTTAATCAAGTGGCCAGCCATTCTATCCCATAAATCAATTGAAAACTTAAAGAATCCTAAATTCTTTCACTTATTTTTCACTTTAAGGAAAAAACACATTATCTAAATTTTTCTTTACATATCATGAATCATGTGGTGCTTGAACCTGCCACTTCAAGCCATGATTTATAATATGCCTAATTGCTTTCCTTTCCCTCCTCACAGCTGGCAGATGGAATACTGTATCTGTGACTGAGCCACATTGGTATTTATGCTGCAAGCAAATGGTGTTACAGTCTGTGGATTTCTCCTTCTTGATCTAAATATCCTCAAGACAATGCAAAATTCTTAAAAATTTATCTCTGTTTCCTCTTTTGTCTCTGCTGCCCTCTTAATTTTTATACCAGCACACATGGGATTTGAGCCCCAGTCTAAAGGTGAACTTGAGGATTGTGGCTTGTTTCTGTACAGCTCACAAGTTAAGTCACAGAAAATAGAAACTTTGGGAGTGATAATGAGTATATGTACTGCTTGCTTTGAGAAGAGCATTCATTGGAATTGCTGTATTTCATAGTCTTAGCTCTTCTGTGGAATGTGTAGCTATATAATCAGAGTAGATTATTTGTCATTCATTCACCAGATTTAAAAATATCTATTTGCAATTTTTGCAGCCCACAAACAATTTTATTTTTCACCTTTGTTAGTGTTTGTCTTCAGCTTGGATAGAGTTGCTGTGTCTTCCTTAGTTAATGCCCATTTGTTCTTCAGTTTAGTGGCCTCTGAGATTGAAACATTTGGGAGAAGGAATCTCTGCCACAAGGTATTGATGTTAGAGGTGAAATCATGCTCTTCACAGGTAACACCTGCTAGTGGAATTTCTGATGGAGATTTTAGTTGCACAAGTCCTATTAACCTGAATTGACATGTACCAGATGGGTAGAGAAGCAACAAGCAATGAGCATTCACTTTCAGGGATGGTGTTTGCTGAGTAAATACTTTTATTTTGGGGATAAGTAATTCTTAATAGCATCAGGAAAACAAAAAATTAAACATGTGGATTTTGGGTTTTGACGGTAACTCAGGATATTTTATCATTTAAAAATTTAGATCATTTTTTAAAGAGCTACAAATAAGCAGCACACATAGCTAGATTCTTGAACTTCCTTTCCTTCCTCCCTACCTCCCTTATTTCCTGCCTTTTTTCTCCATTCCTCCTTTCTTTCCTTCCTTCCTCCCTTCCTTCTTCCCCTATATGGTTTTTGTTGTTACCAAAGTTATACACACATACTCTATAAGGTGTCAACCAATTTTTCAAGCTTATTATAAAAATCTTCAGTCCCTTAGCTCTCACCACTGACTACCAATCAACTCCCCCCATCACCCTGTGCCACCACAACTTGTGGCTCTTCCTCTACCCAGGCTAGAACTCTCACTTCATTTGGCTAATGTTTTGGCTTTTATTTTTAAATCTCTAAATAACATGCTTATATTGACATCTTGATTTTTTTCAATTAGATTATTTTTGATTTTCCACTATAAAATGTGATGCAGTCTTTTTCCTTTTTCACCCTTCATTCATCAGCTCCTGCTACAATACGAGGAATTTTTCCATTCCCATTCTCTCAGTGTAGTTACGTTGTAATTTTTGTCACATCGATTCAGTGTTTATAGTATTTTGACTCTGTAAGCTGAGTTACAGCTGAGCCATGATATTTTCTAGGATATATTTACCGACCTGCCCATCTTTTTTATTTGAAAATGTAAAAATGTACTTTATAATTAATAGGCACAATTGTAATTTGGCACTAAAGCTTTTAGAATGGTAGATGCACACTTGCTAGGTTTTTCTTACATGGAGCACCTTTAGAGCAGCTGTCCTAACCCGAGGGATCTTTCCCTGATGTTTCTGGCACAGGTGGTGCTGCCTCTTTCTGACTGTCATGGCTTCTGCCTTAGATTCTGGCTCTTCAGATTCACCTCCTGTCTCCTCTGCTGAGCTCACTTCACCCTAGGCAGGCAGCTGTATTGGATAGGTGCAATGTATAGAATAGATCACTGCCATCCCTACTCTGGGGTTCACATTTGGCACCTTAGCTCTGCCATCAATTAATGGACACTTTGCTCTTCTATGCCAACTTCATCCAAGCTCTTACCTTTTATGTGCCTTCAGTCATAAGTCAGGTACAACCTGTATACAACCAGATGTCTCCAAACCCCAGGAACATGTGTCAAACTCTCTGAATGTTTATCTGCAGGTTCCCTCATAAGTCTTAGTGTAGGCAAACATCCCTCTCCCAGCCACAGCCCTGTGTGTATTCTCTCTAAAGAAATTTTTGCTACAGTTCACTTTAACTTCCTGAAAAGTCCTTTACTTTCCCTTATATATCCCAGGTACTGTCAGTATCACTTCCATCATTATTTAGTCTTTGAAGGTCTAGTACCATATTCTAGGGTATGGTATATTGAGCATCCATGATAATATTCTCAGCCTTTTAAACTCAGTTCAAACTCCAAGACAATAGAAGTCATATGTAACCTCTAGTTAAACTAATTTTTATCAAAGATTCTTTAATGTCAGGATTAGCATTGGGCATTTTGCATGTCATTTGTCAATAATCTAATTAAAGTAGACACTATTATCACCTCCATTTTACAGATGAGGAAATTCAGGCCAAGAACTGGTAAATAATGAGAAAGAAACAAAGAACATTGATTTGGTTTGGCTCTGTGTCCTCACTCAAATCTCGTCTTGAATGGTAATCCTCATGTGTTGAGGGAGGTACCTGGTGGGAGGTGATTGGATCCTGGGGGACAGTTTCCCTCTTGCTGTTCTTGTGATAGTGAGAGAGTTCTTACAAGATCTGATGGTTTTAAAAGTGGCAGTTTCCCCTGTGCAGTCTCTTTCTTTCTTGCCACCATGTAAGATGTGCCTTGCTTCCCCTTTCGTCTTCTGCCACAATTGTAAGTTTCCTGAGGCCTCCCCAGCCATGCCACACTGTGAGTCAATTAAACCTCTTCTCTTTATGAATTACCCAGTCTCAGGAAGTATCTTTATATCAGTGAGAAAATAGATTAATACAAATATTCACACAAATAATGAAAAGCTGAACACTGATCAAAACTCAGGAAGGCTGCTTTTGGAGTTCATAGTCTTAATCATGACACTATCTTGCCAAGTGAGAGTAAGATAAATATGAAGTTGTCTGCCTATTTCTCTCTTCAAATCCTACTCTAAGTACTTTAAGACATAATGAGATATCGAAGGAATTTTAGGCAAGCTCCTTAATAATAGCAAGAGAAAAGGCTATTTGTCATGTGGGTAATCCACTTTAAGGAACGTGAATATCCAGGCTGGAATGGGGTGTGCCAGTTGAAGTATATGGGACAATGGAGAGATGAAGCTGGTACCCTGCAGGAGGGAGTGGTAGAAAAGAAAGGCGACATGAGGAGAAGAATAATGAAGTGTTTTTATCTTTTTCTCGACTTCAAATTTCTCTGATTAGCTCCAAGGAAGGTAGGATTCTTTCTGATGGTGAATTGATGCTTTCCAATGACTCATGGGCAGAAAGGCAAGATACACATACTATGAAGGAGGGAGAGCCAGTGTACTTATTGATTTGAATATAAATGAAACAGAGGTGAAGAGAAATAGTACTCATTGATTTTGGCTGCTTTTCTAATGGTGATTATGATTATCTTGTAAATGAAAGTATTTTGTTCATGGATTTCCAGTGACTTTACATATTTTCAATTTCATTATTTTAAGATCCCATTAACACTTTGCTAGATCACTGTATTTGTAATTTTCTCCATCTTAGAGTTCTCCAGTTCAAACTAGTTTAGCCCTAATAGAGTGGAGACCTAGACTTGGTATTTTACTAAAGAAGGCGACTGAGTGTAAGGCACACATTTTTCAGCACAAAAAACATTCTCAATGATTTTCTAATAACCAATAATTTTTAAAATATTGATATAATTATACAATTATCAGAACAATTATATTAAATTTATCTGATGCTATCCCTTCTTGCTTAATGTTAACCTTGTTGCTCCCACCGTTCTTGATTATATAGACTACAAAAATTACAGATGGGCATTTTTTAAATTTTTTATTTATTTTTTAAGGTGGAGTCTCCTCTGTCTCCAGGCTGGAGTGCAGTGGCACAATCTCGGTTCACTGCAACCTCCACCTCCCAGGTTCTAGTGATTCTCCTGCTTTAAATTCCCGAGTAACAGGGACTACAGGTGTGCACCACCATGCACATGGGCAATTTTTTATAGCAGGGAGTAGAATGTAACATTTGTACTTACTACATCAGATTCAAGTATAAGTAGTCTCCTATTATCAAATGCATTCAAACTCATAAATCAAATGCCTATAATTATTGCCTCCAGTATGTCAACTGCTAAAAACTACCTTTTTTTTTCCTAAAAATGATTTTGTTACTGCTCCATAAATTTGCTCCCACAAAACTGCCAAGTCAAAATGTAGACCTTATTTTTGCTCTCTAGAAATAAACTTCTATTAAGAATACTATGATATTTAATTCCAAGCAAAATGCATCCAACCAAAATAAAGTAATATATTCAGTTTCTGATTTGAAAAGGATTCACAATGTGTTAGGTGATGGTGTTCTCTGGGTTGCTCCCTCACAGAGCTAGAGCAGGCCCTTGCTCTTCCTTGATGGCTGGACATCTGCCATGACTTCTGTCACTGCTTGCTAGATGACACTTTTTCTCCTCCGCTTGATGAAACCAATTATTTTCTTTTCCTGAGAGTGTGTCAATTATGCCATTGTCATCGTAGCAGCCAAAGGCCTATCAGTGCTGTTTTCTGTTAAATTCAGTTTGAAATCTCAGCATTTGGTTCCAAGACCTATCTGTTCTCTCCCCTCCTTTTTATTTTTATTTTTTCCTGTACTATAATTGTATTTTGTTGTCTCTTTTGATATGAAAGTGTCTGCACTTGGCATACTGTCAGAGTATTTTTCTTTATTTCTAATACTTTATTGTATATGTCACTGTGATTGTACGATTGTGTCAAAATATTTGTCACATTCTCACTTTTGATGTTCAGTATTTGTCCTATTACTGCCACAGACGCAAGATAACCTTTTATCAAATGTTTTTATAGACTTCAGAAAGTCTCAAAGAGTGGTGAAAGAGAAGTTATTCCTGTTATTTCTGAAGCATTCTGCATATAATTTAAAAAACAAAACAGAGAAAAGAAGTTTCTCAAACATACAGATTTCCCAGGTTGTTTATTGAAGTTGTCAGTTTCATTGAACTCTTTTCATGAATTGTTTTCCTGTCATGTTAAATAAATAGTTAAAGAATTTTTTCATATTACTGTTTGAATATAATAGCTCTCCTGAACTGGAAACCTGACCTTTATACTTTGAATACTCACTGCAGCAGAATTCTTTTCTTATCCTCAGTCTCTTGTGTGGGAAAATAAATTAAGTATCTGAGCCAATGTGATTGTAAAAGTATGAGTAGGTATAAAGACCCTATAAACATTAATGGTATTTGGAAGAAAAGCAGAATTAAACATTTTCTTCTTGTTCTACAGGGTTATCTAAGTAAAGTATTGGGGAATACATGGATAATCCACTTCTAAGAGCTAGAGGCTGATTCTGATAACACAGGGATGAGTTACATTGCTGTTTGTTCAGAATATAAAATTAACAATGGCCCAGTGTTAATGACTTTTCCTTTTCCTAAATGGACCCAGCATCTTCTGGTTTTGAAGGTGATGCTTGTTCTTGAATTCTCTAAGATCTCTTTCATCCCTTAGCTCTTCTGAAAATGTCACAATCTCAGGTTGGGACTCAGCCCCAGCTCCTTGTTGTGGTCAGTAGTTATTATCCAGGTTTACGCTCTGATGCTGTCTCCCTCTTGAATGTCTTTTTATTTTAACCATGTATTCCTTCAGAAGTTAGACTAGAATTGTAGACCTGTTTTTAATTATTAAAAGAAGCTGGACAATTCTCATTTCTAATCACTGGGTGTATTAGTCCATTCTCATGTATATATGTATGTATGTATGTATGTATGATAAAGACATACCAGAGACTGGGCAATTTACGAAAGAAGGGGGTTTAATTGGACTTCCATGTGGCTGGGGAAGCCTCACAATCATGGTGGAAGACAAGGAGGAGCAAGTCACATCTTACTTAGATGGTGGCAGGCAAAAAGAGAGCTTGTGCAGGGCAACTCCTGTTTTTAAAAACCATCAGATATCGTGAGCCCCATTCAATATCACGAGAACAGCACGGGAAAGACCCGCACCCATAATTCAGTCAACTCCCACTGGGTCCCTCCCACAACACATGGGAGTTATGGGAGCTACAAGATGAGATTTGGGTGGGGACACAGAGCCAAACCAAAGTCAGTAAAATCTAGATTGGATTAGGGACGTGGTTAGGGTAAGTGTCAGAGATTATATTTAAAAAATCCAACTATTGCAAATTCCATTTCAATGAATGAAATTTTTCTCCCAGATGTAGAGACTTTTCATCAAGTTACTTAGGAATGAAGAGTACTAGCAGAAGCAAAATATATTCACTGGGAGTTTCTTCACAGTGAGGAAAAACTCAGTGGTGTGCATCGTCAATTCTAGTGGTAAGGTTCAGTTTCATCAATTATGCCCATCCGTACTCATGTCACTGTAGGCATGTTTCTCTCCTGCCTTTAGGAAGAAACAAAGGGACAGACTGGCTTCCCTTGTTATTTCAGTGTGTTAAAGCAATCATTTACTGTTTATTATACTAATTAATTATCTTCCTATTTATTTTGTGCAATTATTGCTTTTACTTAGTGGGTAGGTAATTAATTCCTGTTAGCAGAAGTATAAAAGCAGAAATTTAAAAAGATCTAAAACCTTGACTCAGAATTTGGCACTTAAGTGGGAAAATTCAAATATATTCTTAGGATGCCATGTACTGGCATGAACTTGGATTGCTTTTCATCACTTTTTGAGCATCGGTTCTGCTTGCTGAATTCCTGAATTATGGTTGCTCATCACTTGAACTTGAAATGAACTGCCTGCTCTAATAGGCTTCGTCTTCATTATAAGTTGATATAACAAATAAGTTTAAATACGTAATTAGATGCCAGGGCTCTTGAAGAGTGATTTATTAGGAGAAGATAAATTTTTAGAAAACAAATACGAGGTTATTAAGATGTTGACAGAAGATGAGGACATCTGCTATTAGAATTTTATAAACAAGTGTTAAAGAGTCTCTTTTTAATGAAACAGTATATTTGAGTAACTAATTGGCTGCATTTTTCCTTGACATTACATTTTCCTATTAATTACATATTCAGTCTGGATATCACGATGTAAAAGCTTGATTAGTAAATAACTGATAAAAAAATTGATGATGAATATTTCAGAGGTTTCAGGAACTCAGCCTCTTAGCAGTTCTTCTTCTTATTGATGCCAGCAATCTATTTCACAATGTCTCAGCAGACAAAAGCATTTTAGGTAAACTTGACGTATTAAATTGGATACCATTTTTATCAAGATTCATATATTAAAGGCAATCAGTTGACATTTTTCTGTGATCTGTTTTGTGATTTGTCAAGTTGATTATGTCAATGAAATCAAAGGAAATTTCCCTTAACAGCTTTTATATTTCAGTGTTGCTTTAAGATTTTTTATTCACTTAATAGAATGTAATATACATGTATATTTTGAAATACTCTTATGGTGTATATATGTATGTGTATATATACACATATACATCACATGCTTATATACGTATTCATTCCCCGTGTGTGTGTGTGTGTGTATACACACACACATATACAGGGACACTCTGTATCCAAAG
Organism: Mandrillus leucophaeus; assembly: GCF_000951045.1. Taxonomy (NCBI): domain Eukaryota; kingdom Metazoa; phylum Chordata; class Mammalia; order Primates; family Cercopithecidae; genus Mandrillus; species Mandrillus leucophaeus. Next base: position 1,706,633 of record NW_012105209.1, on the reverse strand, counting down.
AAAAGAAAATTAAAAAACAAAAATAAAGAATCTGCAACTGACTCATGGTTTTGCTACTTTCATTATTTCATTTTGAGGAAATAATTTGCTATATTTTTTCCTATCTATTATATGGGGATAATATTATAAGTATTAGGCTGTTGTGTGGACTAAATGTGAGAAAATATAGAAAAGTGTCTAGCTCATTCTTTTTTGACCCTTGTTAGAGTACAGTACAGTAGTGGGCATTTGGTGTGACTAATGTTTAATTTTCAAGCAATAACAAATATATAGTATTGAGCACTTGCTAAATATCTGATACAGTTGTAGATGTCTTTACATGTAATACATCTAATGTTTTACTGTAAGTCTGTGATTATTGTATTAATTAAATTGTAACATATAATTACATAACATATCCAAGGTCAACATTTTAATTTATTATTTATCTCATTCATTACAAGATGCATAACTATCTTATCTTAAGACTATGAGAGAAAACACTGAGTAAAATTATGACTATGCCATGTATGTCAAGAAGCCAATCACTTTGAGATGTTAAAATATGAAAAAAGTGAATCCTTATATTGATGAAATATAATAACATCTAGTAAGTGGGAGAACTAGGATTTAGAACCCATGAACTCTCTTTCCAGAGCTTTTCTGCTTATTCATTCTACTATACTTTCATGCACAGAAGGGTTCAATCGATAAGAATTTATTTATTAAAAAATGCACCAGGTCACCACATATACCAACTATCATACTTTCTTAATACTTTTAAGGTAGGTATTTAGGAGCAATAGGTAGGTGAAAAAATTGGGATGAAATGGAATTATGTGAAAGAATATTTAACTCTTTTCTTGATTGAAACTTATTGGATAATTAATGAATGCAGACACTTGATATGCATGAAATCAATATTTGTAGATGGAATGATCAATTAATTGTGACAAACCAAACTAACATAAAACGTTCATAATTCCCTTTTTACTTTCAGTTTTTTACCTTTATAACATTGATGTAAGGGAGAAAACATAACTTCCTACTAGAAGTAGGAAGGTTTTTGTCCGAAAGCAAAAGAAAACAAGATAAAAAACCCTTAAACATTCTTTCCCAAATTAATGTTAGCATTCTAGTAATAAGAGTATTTCTACAATGTAATAATGTTCATATTTACATATTCCATACTTCATATTGAATCAGAGATATTTCTCTTGAAATTTAAAAGGAAAAGAACATCTCTGTGATCACTATGATTTTACTATGACTCTAAAAGTTATGGTCAATGCATTGGGTCATGAAACAGAAATGATAAACTATAATCACTGAATAGAAAATTATGTAAATACCTATATTTATTTATAGTATTTACCAAGCTTTCTTGGAAACAGAGGTAACTGAAAACTATTAGAACTAATGAAAATCCAATATCAAATAATTAAGTCAAATATCAAAAAAGCAAGTCAGATATCAACTATGTAAAAATCAATTTAGCCATAATTATTTTATTTGCTTATTTTCCTAATTTTATTGAGGCTTAGTCAACAATTAAAAATTATATCTATTTAAAGTGTACAACCTCAATGATTTAACATCATCACACTTGATGATTTGGTAAATATTATGAAATCTTCACAGTCAAGCTAATTAACATGAAAATGATTATTTTAGAACAAAATAAAAAATTAATTATTTTAGAACAAATTTATTTTAGAACAAAAATTCTCATTAGTAAGTACAGTTGACTCTTGAGCAATGCAAGTTTGAACTGCATGGGTCTACTTATATGCAAAATTTTTTCAATAAATATATTGTAAAATTTTTTGGACATTTGCAACAATTTGAAAAACTCTCAGAAGAACCACATGATCTGGAAATATCAAAAAGAACAAAAAAAGTCATGAATGCATAAGATATATGTAGATATTATATTTACCATAAAATATATAAAAATCCATTATAAAAAGTTAAAATTTATTAAAACACACACACACACAAACACCTGTAAACCTGTACATTGCACTCTCATTCATAGTCGAGAGAAATGTAACAAATGTAAAGATGTGCTATTAAATCATAACTGCATAAAATTAACTATAGTACATAAAGTATTACTTTAATTATTTCATTGTCACCTCCTGTTGCTATGGCAGTGAGCTCAAGTGTTGCCAGTATCCCTTTAAAACATATTGTGAGGCTAATCATCTTCACGTAATTTGTCTCTGCAATAAATTTTATATCTGTTAAAAGTGATGTATCACAGCTCTCATATAGTTTTTCATTGTATGTTGTGCAATATAGTAAACCTTAAATAACACTATGGGATCCATACAAAATGCCACTAGTGATGCTGGAAATTTTCCCAAGAAGCACAGTAAAGTCATGACATTATAAGAAAAAGTGGAATTGCTTGATATCTACTATAGATTGAGGTCTGCAGCTACGGTTGCCCACCCACTTAAAGATAGATGAATCTAATGTAAGGACCATTGTACAGAAAAAAAAAAAAAAAAGAAAGAAATTGACAAAGCCATTGCTGCAGCTATAGTAGCAGGTGCAAAAACCTTGTGCTTTTTTTGATATATGTTTTTATCTCATATTGAAAATGCAGCCTTATTTTAGTTCAGAATTGCTATCAGAAAGGCATACATAGAGACTCTAATATGATTGCCGAAAAAGCAAATTCAGTGCATGACAACTGAAAGCAAAAGGAAGGGGAAGGATCTAAAGCTGGAGAATTTAATGCCAGCAAATTGTAGTTTGATTATTTTAGAAAGAAGTTTGGCTTAAAAAATGTAAAGATAACAAGAGATGCAGCTTCTGCTGACCAAGAAGAGGCAGCAGATGAGTTCCCAGATACTATTAAAAAAATCTTCAAGGAGAAGGGATACCTACCTGAACAGGTTTTTAATGAAGAAAAAAAGTACCCTATTCTGGAAAAAAATAAAATAAAAGCCACACAGGACATTTATTAGTGTAAGGAAAAGAAGTGAGCACCAAGATTTAGGCAGGAAGGGGTAGGCCAACTCTACTATTTTGTGCTAACACAGTTAGGTTTGTGATTAGGACTGCCTTTATCTGTAAAGCTGCTAAGTCTTGAACCTTGAAGGGGAATGATAAACACCAACTGCCCGTCTTTTGGTTGTACCACAGGAAGTCCTGGACAATGAGAATCCTTTTTCTGAGTCCTTAGGATTGATGCTTTGTCCCTGAAGTAAGAAGTCCCTCACCAGTAAGGGACTGCCTTTTAAAGTTCCTTTGATATTGAACAATGCCCTTGGCCATTCAGAACCCCATGAGTTCAACACCAATAGTGCTGAAGTGATCTAATTGCCTGCAGACACATCATCTCTAATTTAACTTCTAGGTCAGCAAATCATAAGACCTTAAGGCTCATTACCCATGGTACTCTATAGAGAGGATTGTCAATGCTGTGAAAAAAAGAAACCCTGGTACAGAGAATATAGAGAACATTATGAAAGGCTGGAAGGATTACACCACTGAAGATGTCATTATTATAGAAAAAGCTGTGAAAGCCATTAAGCTTGAAACAATAAATTCCTGCTGGAGAAAATTGCGTCCAGATGTTGTGCATGACTTCACAGGATTTACAACAGAGTCAGTCAAGGATATCATGAAAGAGATTGTAGATACTGCAGAAAAAAAGTTGGGGAGTGGAGGTGAAGGATTTCATGATATGGATCTTGGAGAAGTTTAAGATCTAATAGACACCACACCAGGGAAGTTAACAGATGATGACTTGATGGAGATGAGAGCTTCTGAACTACAGCCAGGCAATGAAAAGATGAAGAAGCAGTTCCAGAAAACAAATTGACATTAGACAATCTAGCAGAATGGTTCTGATTATTCAAGACTGCTTTTGACTTCTTTTACAACATGGACCCTTCCATGACATGGGCACTGAAAAAACTAAATCAGTTTTTCTTATGGTGAAAGAAAAATGTATAAAGTATAGAAACATTTTTAGAGAAGGGAAAAAAAAGTTAGAAATTATGATGTATTTCCATAAAGTTACACTGAGTATACCTGCCTCTCTTGCCTCCCCTCCCACTTTCTCTACCTCGTCTGCCTCTGCCACCCCAAGACAGCAAGACCAACCCCTCATCTTGTTCCTCCTTAGCCTACTCAATGTGAAAATGAGGAGAATGAAGATCTTTGATGATCCATTTCCACTTGATAAAAAGTGTATTTTCTGTTCCTTATGATTTTCTTAATAACAATTTCTTTTCTCTATTTTAATATAAGAATACAATATATAATACATGTGAAATCCAAAATATGTGTTAATTGGCTTTGTGTTGTCAGTAAAGCTTTTGTTCAACAGTAGGTTATTAGCAGTTATTGGGTGAGCCAAAAATTATACATAGTGGTCAGCATGGTGTGGCTCACACCTGCAATCCCAGTGCTTTGGGAGGCTGAGGCAGGTGGATCTACTGAGCTCAGGAGTTCGAGACCAGCCTGAGCACTATGAAAAAACTCCATATCTACCAAAAATATTTAAAAAATAGCCAGATGTGGTGGCATGTTTCTGGAATCCCAGCTACTCAGGAGCCTGAGGTGGGAGGACCCCCTTGAACCTGGGAGGCAGAGGTTTCAGTGAGCCGAGTTTGTGCTACCGCACTTCCAGCCTGGGAGACAGAGTGAGACCCCATCTCAAAAAAATAAAAAAGTTTTCAACTGTGTGGGAGTCATTACCCCCAGGCTCTGCTTTATTTAAAGGCCAACTTTAGTAAGTAACATATGAAATACCTGAAAAATGTCTTTGAAACTCTATGTAGGTAAAAATGATATTGAAGGATGTAAAAGCATACATGATTTAGTGGAGAGAGAGATTTTGTATGATAAAAAGTCTCAATATTATAAAAACATATATTCTCCTTACTTTAGAATTTTAAATTCATATGAAAATTTCATTATGACTTACTATACATTTATTAATAATATAAGTACACCTAAATACCAACAGGATTTCTTTTTTTTTTTTGAACTAAAGACAATTCTAAGGTTTACATAGAAGAATAGACAGAAAAACCTTAGAAAGAGAAGGAATATTTAGAGGAAACTAGCATTTCAGATATTAAATCATATTATAAAGATATAATATTAAAGATTTGTACCAGCATACAATAAACAGACTAAACAATTTTATGAAATTTTAAAATTCATAAATAAACCTAAACACATATGGAAATTTAGTATAGTATGTTTTACAACAGTGTAAGACATAATATTTTAGGTCTTACATTTAAGTCTTCAATGCATCGTGATTTAATTTTTGTATAAGATGTAAGGAAGGGATCCAGTTTCAGCTTTCTATCTATGGCTAGCAAGTTTTCCCAGTACCATTTATTAAATAGGGACTCCCTTCCCCATTGCTTGTTTGTGTCAGGTTTGTCAAAGATCAGATGGTTATAGATGTGTGGTGATATTTTTGAGGCCTCTGTTCTGTTCCATTAGGCTGTATGTCTGTTTTGGTATCAGTACCATGCTGTTTTTGTTACTGTAGACTTGTAGTATAGCTTGAAATCAGGTAGCACGATGCCTCCAGGTTTGTTCTTCTTGCCCAGGATTGTCTTGGCTGTGCAGGCTCTTTTTCGGTTCCATAAGAAATTTTAAGTAGTTTTTTCCAATTCTGTGAAGAAAGTCAGTG